>NW_026874767.1:0-16512 GCF_032173495.1 Musca vetustissima
TTATGTTTTTGTTTACCTACTTGGTTTCATCGTATTGCTATATTTATTTTTTTAATTTTATACATGAAATTTCAGAAAAAAATGTTGGGGTTATTCTGCTATTTTACCCGAATTTCGTCGAAAAATTGGCATATAAAAATAATCCCATTTTTTGTACAAGTATACACCTAGCGGATTATAGCAAGACCCTTCCGATAAATCTTAGGGTTTTATAAATAGGAATAAATCTTAAAATAAAATAATATTATGAAATATACATTTTAAATTGCGTGTAAATCGCGTAATTCTCAAAAAAATCATTTGATACGCGCATGCGGTTTCCAGGAAGTACTGAAGTTTATCTTCCAATCCATATATATTTTGCGAAATTTCATTTGACGGCTAAGATGTGCCGCACGTTACATTGAGGTACCCAAAAAATCGTAAAACGCGAATAATTTCCGAAAACTCCATATGCCATTAACGCGCAACCGATTTCGGCGTGCACCCTAAAAAAATACATCGATCTATACCATTTCAATGTGGTCCATTAAGAACCATGGATGTGCCAGCACAATCTATTTTTGAGATAAATTGCGTACATCTCTCTTTCGGCTGAAGTTTTTAAAGTTCTCTTTTCGAAAAAGATCAAAATCCGTATGAGGTATTTTATTGATGCGGAAATGATACACAGAAAACGCAAATAAATCCGCGATATTTTCAAAAACATTTTTTGCCAAATTTCGTGTTTTTGGAAGGCCAGTTCCCGCCGTTCTAGTAGATGGATTTTCACGAAGAAGATTTTATATCATCCGAAACGTAAAAAACCTTATTGATCGCGGGTACCCATATCATTCAGTTGACAGATCTAAAAATTTGGCCCGAAAAATAGGTTTTTTAGAAATTTGATCGCACAAAATTCGCACCTTCGGATGAGTGTTACTCTGAAGCTGTGCATACTACATACTCAAAATACATACCAAATTACGCAGATTCGCGACTACAATAATCTTATAATCGATTTTTGGATATTCCTGTTTGCGTATTAAAGCTAGAAGTAAAATTCAAAAAACACTCAAAATCGAGCTTCAAAATGTCAGCATCATTTAAAGATAGATGCAGTTTAAATTTTGAAAAATGATACATAAGGGGCGTAGTCCCCATTTTGTTGGCTTCTAGTTTTATTTTGACACGAAGACCGTGCAATGAGTGGCTTAGTCACAAATCGATAGAGAACATAAAAAAACTGGTTCGCCTCAACCTGTTTTTACACATTTTTTTTCATTAAAGTAGACACAGCTTCCACCAAAATAAAGTTTGGAGGTCAATATCATGAGCAGTTTGCAACGACAGATCAATTAACCCAAAACTATTCCCTTTTATTCATATACTTAAGTAACTCCCGAGTTATAAAGGGGTGAACCTCCGCTTCAGCTATGTTAAAAAATTGGCAATATTGCCCATATATAGATTAGCTAAATATTTCAAACTTGGCGACAGTTATTCATTTTGATAATCGATACCTATGTATCGAAGCCAGTAAGCTACGGGAGCTTCATATCGAAAACGCGATTACCGAATGTGCGCTGAAGCCGAGGGTGCCCAGACTCCCCTATATGTATTTTTCTGTCTCTTGAAATTTGAGGTAGGGCTTTGAAATTTTGCACTGGCATTGTTATTAATCCTAGGATGGTTGGGTTGGTTTGGCAAATGGGGCATATCGGTAATTTGCTACGACGTTTGGTTCTCATTGTTTATCAAATCTTCCTACCGAAAATGATCAATATTGATTCACTTTTTCAAGTGGGCACCATATAACGGCGTTTTTGAACAAAATCATCTGTAATTTGATATTTTCGGTTTACTTAGGATATAGGATCTGGTTATCATGGTTCTACTTAATTGATAGTAAATTATTAGATTGGGTTGTGGTGTGGTAGTAAATCGTCATACTAAAAAATATCAATATTGGTCCAGCTCTTAGGGCATTTTGGACAGCTTGAGCACGTGTTTCAAGCAGTCTAATATATTTGAATTCTCATTGAGTAGTAAATGTCCCTACCAAAAATTATCAACATTGACACATATTTCCCGCATACAAAAGCAACGCCCATTATTCGGTATTTTGGAGGTTATGAGCACATTTTTAACCGAACTGATACAAAATCATCTTGGAAAAAATTGTCGATATAGGTCTACATTTTTAACATCTCGCCCATTAAGAATTACATCGGAAGTTCATTATAAACAAAGTACAGAACCCCTGCAATATATTAGTTATTCTATCCGAGTTGCAAGATATCCTTGGAAATCATTGGTCCACTTATTTGTTTAATGCCCTGGAAAAATATATCACTCATTTTTTCATTATATTACGTGAACTGATTTTTTAGGTTCTCATGGGATGTCAAATCTCCCTACCAAAAATGATCAATATCCCATATAATGGTAATCCTCTATTCGGTATTTTGAGGGATTTGGGCATATTTTGCAACCGAATTCGCTCCAATTTTATTTATCAAATTCTTTTGAGGAGTCAAATCTGTCTACGGTACCATTCCATTTTTGGGGCTGTAATTTGGTATAAAGGGTTATGGAAGGATGAATTATTTACAAATTTATGCGTATACGAAAAAGAGAATAGTTTTGGGTTAATTGATCTGTCGTTGCAAAGTGTTCATGATATTGACTTTCAAATTTTATTTTTGTGGAAGTTGTGTCTATTTTAATGTAAAAAAATGTGTAAAAACAGGTTAAGGCGAACCATTTTTTTTATCGATTATAAGATTTTTGTAGTTGCGAATCTGAGTAATTAGATATATATTTTTTGTAAGTATTATGCACAGCTTCAGAGTAATACTCATCCGATGGTGAAAATTTTGTGCGATCAAATTTCTAAAAACCCTATTTTTCGCGCCAAATTTTTAGATCTGTCAACTGAATGATATGGGTACCCGCGATCAATAAGGTTTTTTTACGTTTCGGATGATATAAAATCTTCTTCGTGAAAATCCATCTACTAGAACGGCGGGAACTGGTCTTCCAAAAACACGAAATTTGGCAAAAAATGTTTTTGAAAATATCGCGGATTTATTTGCGTTTTCTGTGGATCATTTCGGCTTCAATAAATGACCTTATACGGATTTTGATCTTTTTCGAAAAAAGAACTTTAAAAACTTCAGCCGAAAGAGAGATGTACCCAATTTATCTCAAAAATAGAGTGAGCTGGGTCATCGATGGTTCCTAATGGACCCCATTGAAATTATTACGCGATTTAGACGCAATTTAAAATGTATCTTTCATAATATTATTTTATTTTAAGATTTATTCCTATTTATAGAACCCCAAGATTTATCGGAAGGGTCTTGATATAATCCGCAAGTCGTATTTTTTCGGCGAAATTCGGGTGAAATAGCAGAATAACCCCAACATTTTTGTCTGAAATTTCTTGTATAAAATTAGACCAGTAAGGAAAGTAGTAAAGTCGGACGGGGCCGACTATATGATACCCTTCACCACTATGGGTATATTAAACAGGACTATTAACATGAAATTGGATGAACTAAAATCTGTGATATTTATCTAAACGCGAATCTACCTAGATCTATCCATAAACATGTCATTCGTTTGTTAAAATGGGACAAAAGTATGTAAATCGACTTCAAACAAATATAAATAGGACATCCGTTGGGCAATGTCTGTACTTCTAGAAAACGCAACTATTTTATTCTATGCATAATTTACTTAAAATCGGACGAATATATATATGGAAACGAATTGGTCACTAAGTGCGCCAATTACTTAAAATTAATCTATAATATAAGGGAGCTATATCTGAATCTCAAACTATTTTCAAGAAACATGGCACACAACATTCTAGACTAAATTCAGTACGCTATGTCAAATTTCGTGCAAATCGGAAGATATATGTGGGCTTTAGTGCACCATGTACATTAAAATATATATGGGAGCTATATCTTAATCTGGACCGATTTTCACGAATCATGGCAGACATCACTCTAGGCTCAATTCAGTACGTTATTCCAAATTTCGTGCTAATCGAAAGATATATGTGGATTTTGGTGCACCATTTGCATAAAATCGGACGAAACTATTTATGGGAGCTATATCAAAATCTGTACCGATTTTCGCGAAACTTGTCAGACATCATTATAGGCTCAATTCAAATTTCATCCAAATCGGATTATAAATGCTACCCAGAGATGGTCCGTCAGAAAGAGTGACGTAAATGACATACATTTTCGACGTATATTACATACGTCAGAAACGTCGGAAACCAACCCCAAAACCATTAGGTTTTTGACAAAATACCTATTTCCATTAATGAATTTGGAAATTACGTATGCTTTACTGAGATCCATAAAAAATCCATAATTCTTTTTTTTCCAAAAAGTTTAGAATTTTGTATTAGTTCTAGTAAGGAACAGACAGATATATGTAAAAATAATATGTATTTTTGAAAATAACGGCATATGGTAATAATATTCGAATAAATGACGTTTTCTATATTTATTGCATTTTATACAGGTATATAACGTTTTCGACGTTTACACCTTTTTTTATATTCTTATTTTACGGAGGAAGATATATATATATAATCGCTTTTAGTCAATATAATAAACGGCGTAATTTTAAGATTTTTTCTTATGCCCAAAATTAAAACCTCGATAACTTTTGCGCGCATCAACCACAAATTTGATCGCTAATGGTTTCGGAGTCAGAACATTTTTGTCTATATTTGTACCAAAAAAGCTGATTGTTTGAAAATGGAATATTAAAAAATTGGCAATATTGCCCATATAATGGTATATATAGGTTTCGTTTTTTCGTTATTAATAAATTTAAGTTTTCCAACTAGAGAGTCTGTAATTCGAAATACTGTTTTTTGGGAGGGTATAAAAAGTATGGCCCGGAAACATATATACACCATTCTCAGATTTTGCGTATTTAGAACGCGTTCCAACAGATATGACTGTAATTCGACATTATGTGTTCTGTTTTCTTAGTACTTAAACATTTATCAATATCGGTTCATAGTTTTAGGTTTTTAGAACTTTGGGATTTTATGAAAAATCCCTAAAATATCAAAGCCACCATTTTATTTTACAAGGAAAAATTGCCGTCATTTAGTATTTTTGGCGCGACGTCGGTTATATTATTATTGACCTTGTATATTATTCAATCCAAAAAATTTCCGAAAATAAAGAAAGAAAGATGGCGATACCCAATAATTTTACTTATGTATTTAATTTGAAATTTTTTGTTTACAAATTATTCACTTTTATCTTCCCTTATTGTAATAAAAAATTCACTGTTTGTATCTTTAATTCAATTGGAATAAACATTAACAAAATGTTGGCAGGTGGAAAAAAACATTTATGTAAACTGATACTCGATAAAATAAAAATCGCAGCAAATTCAATTTCAAACAACGTGCTGTTGTTTGCCAATATCCATTTATCTCCAGCTCTGGCACGATGTTGAGCTTTAACAAAATAATAAAAAAAACATTGCATAATTGTCACTGATGATAAACTTTTATTTAATAATTAATTTATTAACTCCATTGTCCGTTTGCGGTGATGATGTCACTCACCTATGACACCGTGTCAATACCAGCAACCATCTGCCTCCACCGGTCTTGGCAACATTGATGCCAGTTACTACCGTCGCAACTGAACCCTTTAAGCGTCGTTTGCAATGATCCCAGAGTAGTGGAACGGAAGAACCAGAACAATATTCCATTTTTTTAGCGTTGCTTTTTGTTTTCGTTGTTGCTTTTCCAACGCTATTTGAGGTTAATTTTTTGGCTTTACGCCGGATTCACTTTCATTCATGAGGGGTTTATGCGGTAAATACATATTGTATGTATGTACGCACATGCATACATATATCGTGTCATGTTTATTTCATTTGCCAGTACGATTGAGGCCAGAATATAAGATATGTATGTGTGTGAGCATAAAAAAGGTACGCGCTCAGTTCATTTTTTATAATGTTCGAACGAGGGATCATGTAGAAATGCAAAATGTTTTAATTATTATTAAATTTAAATGTTTTGAAACTTTCGTCTAACGCTTACTTTGCGGGTGTTTGTAATTTTGGAGAAACAATTTTATATACAGTTGTGTTCATAAAACCAGTAAGGAAAGTAGTAAAGTCGGACTGGGCGACTATATGTCGAATGTTATCACCACTTTGGGTATATATTGTACATATGTATCCTTACAATTGCATGCCAATGTTCCCTCGAAGGACCATAATCATGTCTTTCGGTGTGGTGCACCATTAATGTAAAATCGGACGAATATATGTGAATATGTGGGAGCTATATAGAAATTTGAACTCATTCTTCCGAAACTTACCACACATCATTCTAGACACAATTCAGTACGCTATACCAAACTTCGTGCAAATCGAAGGATATAAAAGGACTTTACCTAAAATCGGACGAAAATATATATGGGAGCTATATCTAAATCTGAACCGATTTTCACGAAATATAACACACAACGTTCTAGACTTAATTCATTACGCTATGCCAAATTTCGTGCAAATCGAAAGATATATAGGGACTTTTGTGCTAGACTTAATTCATTACGCTATGCCAAATTTCGTGCAAATCGAAAGATATATAGGGACTTTTGTGCATCATTTACATAAAATCGGACGAAACAATATATGGGAGCTATATCTAAATCTGAACCGATTTTCTCGAAACTTAGCACATATCACTCTAGACTAAGTTCCGTACGTTATGCCAAATTTCGTGCAAATCGAAAGAAATATAGGGTCTTTGGTGCACCATTTACATTAAGTCGGACGAGTATATATATATATATATATATATGAGGTATATCTAAGTCTGAACCGATTTTAGCCAATTTCAATAAGGTTCGGCCACAGGCCAAATATATGAGCTGTTCCAAATTTCATTCCAATCAGATTATAAATGCGACCAGTACTTTGTTTACAATTTAACATCAACAGACGGACGGACATATATATATCGACTCAGAAAGTGATTCTATACATATTCTCAAAAGGGACCATGGATCTATCTCGTTTCCTTTTGCCTGTTACAAACATATGCACATTAAAGAGGATATACTTTACAAATATATTGATCGTTTGATTCGAATTACCAACAGAAAAAAAATAATAAGATCATTACTCAAAACTTGACCTATGACGGATTTTTCCTTATGTGTTCTTAATGGAGGATGTTAATCCGGCAAAAGCTTCTAATGTGAATGCGGTTTAGGGTAATTTATTTTCGTAAGAATTTTTTTACTCGTAGACCATGACCTCGATTTTGTGTAACAATGTAATAAATAAATTATTCACGGAACAGATCCGGACCCTAAAATTGTTAACAGGATTTTTAGATAATAAACCCGATTCTGGGTTGTTGGTGGTTACAACAATTTATTGACAGAAAATTTACAAAATAGGATAATGTTTTGAATACCCACATATAAAGGCCGCGATATACCCTTCACGACACTCTGACTTGATATTTTTAAATGGGCGCAAGTGATACTTTTGTGTGTTGATTAAAATCGGTTTATCTATACTAATAAAAGAGTAAAGTGATTGACTGACTGATTTAACGATTCATCAACGCCCAGACGAAACGGCTGGTCCAAAGGTGACAGATATGGCTGGGTTTTTGGAAATTCGTACTAGAACGGTACGAAAAGTACTAAAAAATACTAAATGTGATATCATTTGTATTTGGCGAACCGGTAAAGCTAGATCTCAGAAATTTGGATTGGTGGTCGCTGATGGAGTGTAGGATAGGAGTAGCAAAGGGTTTTTGGAAATTCGAGCTATAACTATCCGAAAAGTTCTAAAATGTGCTTAATTTGGTACAAATTCGTAGCATGTGAATGGATAGAGCTAAAAACTTGAAATGTGGAATGCGAATTAGGGTTGAGATGTAGAGTCTATTTAAGGAGATGATTTTGAAAGCGTGTACTCATCTGCACGAAAAGTACTATATGGTACTAAATTTGGTACAAATTTAATCTATACTAATAAAAGAGTAAAGTGACTGACTGACTGACTGATTTAACGATTCATCAACGCACAGACGAAACGGCTGAAGCTAGAATCTTCAAATTTTAGGTGAGTGTCCCTCTTGGTCCAAAGGTGACAGATAAGGCTGGGTATTTAGAAATTCGTACTAGAACCGTACGAAAAGTACTAAATATGGTATCATTTGTATTTGGCGAACCAGTAGAGCTAGAACTCTGAAATTTGGATTGCGGGTCACTGATGGAGTGTAGAATAGATGTAGCAAAAACCTTTTTGGAAATTCGAACTATAAGTATGTGTATGGATTGAGCTAAAAACTTGAAATTTGGAATGCAAATTAAGGTCGATATGAGGAGAGTTTGTACTCATGTGTACGAAAATTACTATATGGTACTATATTTGGTACAAATTTGATTTGGAGGTACAAATCGAGCTAGGATTCCTGAAAATTAAAAGTAACATTACCATTGGAGTGTAGGATTGGTATATGTACGCAGTTTTGGAAATTTTTACTAATGTGTACGAAAAGTACTAAATCGTTCTATAATTGGTACAAATTGGATTTGGGTGAACCGATACAGCTGAAACAATGAAGTTTGTTGTTAGGACCATTGTAGGGATGTAGGATTAGGGTCAGTTTAACAAGTTAATACTTATGGGTACTAAATGGCACTAAATTTGGTACATTTTTATTTTAGGTGAACCAATCAATCATGAAATTTGGAGTCAGGATAACTGTTAAAGTGTAAGATTGAAATATTTAGGAAGTTTTAGAAATTTGTACTATATGTACTAAATTTGGTACAATTTAAATTGTTGGTGAAGCGAAAGAGTTGAAATCATTAACTTTTTATTTAGGATCACTGTGGAGGTGTGGGATTGGGGTATGTAGGAAGTTTTGGAAATTGGTACTATTGTGTACTAAATTTCGTACAATTTAAATTGTGGGTGAAACCGATAATGTTGGAATCCTGAAACTTGGATTTAGGATCACTGTGGGGGTGTTGGTTTGGGGTAAAAAGGAGGTTCTGGAAATTCGTACTACTGTGTACTAAATTTTGTACAATTTAAATTGTGGGTGGAACGATAGAGTTTGAATCCTGAAACTTAGATTTAGGATCACTGTGGGGTTGTTGGTTTGGGTTAAGTACGAAGTTTTGGAAATTCATACAACTGTGGACTAAATTTGGTACAATTTGAATTGTGGGTCAACCGATAAAGTTGGAATCCTGAAACTTGGATTTTGGATCACTGTGGGGGTGTAGGATTGGGGTATGTAGGAAGTTTTGGAAATTGGTACAACTATGTACTAAATTTGGTACGATTTGAATTGCGGTTGCACCAATAGAGTTGGAATCCTTAAAATTGGATTTAGGATGACTGTGGGAGTGTAGGTTTGGAGTAGGAAGGAGGTTTTAGAAATAAGTACTACAGTGTACTAAATTTTATACAATTTAAATTGTGGGTAAACCGATAGAGTTAGAATCCTGAAACTTAGATTTAGGATCACTGTGGGGGTGTAGGATGGGGTATATAGGAAGTTTTGAAATTGGTACTACTGTGTACAAAATTTGGTACAATTTGAATTGTGGGTGAACCTATGGAGTTGAAATCATAAAACTTGGGTTTAGAATCACTGTCGGGGTGTAGTATTGGGCTATTTAGGAAGTTTTGGAAATTGGTACTATTGTGTACTAGATTTGGTACAATTTAAATTGTGAGTGAATCAATAGATAGTCGGAAATAATATGGAAATTTGGATTTGGGTGGTACTCAAATTTAATTTATAGTCGATGTTAATACTCGTTTAAATATTTCCTACATTCGCTAACGAAGTTGCGGGCATATGCTAGTATCACATAATTATTTAAGACCTAATTCATGGGTCAGTAGTCTTTTGGGTTTAAAATTACTATTTCGAGATATTGATGGAATGTCGTTTAAACCTACACCCAATTAAATTGAGTAATTCTAGTTTGTAAGACCGCAATTAACCGCAATTATGTTAATATTTATTAATAACGACCCTTCTCATACCGCTCCATAAATTTCACACAAAGCTGCTAACATAAATACGTACACACATACATATGTATGCTATTCCCCAATGATGTATGTGGTCCATTGTGTCATGGTCACAACATATTTAATGTGATTTTATTTCCGTTATATTGTCAAGCGTGAATACAGTTATGGTAAACATACCTGCACCCATACACACATACCAGATACATATAGATATATTGTATAATGTCTATATGTATGTATGTCCTATATTATTAAATCATATTATGTTGACGTTTATTTTTTCAGTTTTGTTGTGTGAGGCGGGGCAGGGGTGGGGGGGAGGGGTGGTTGACGGTGGTGATACATTTTAAACTGTTTTCGTAAATAAATTACACAAAACAATTGATGTGAATGTGTTGCCAAGATTTATTTGAGGTAACCAAATTGGTAAATATTCGTAAATGGCATTTGGTTGGCTTTTTTCGTTTGTTGGCGTTGTAGTTGTTGTTGCCATACACATACATGTCTATATGAAATATGTTTGTACGTGTTTGTGTGTGTACGCATGTGTCTGTGAGTTTATTTTGCAGATGATTATTTATACATCATACACAAATATGTGGCTTTATACACACGTTATGTAAATATTTTATTTGATTTGTGTGTTTGTTTGTTTGACGATGTTAAATAAATAAAAATATCCCACTACAATATCGAAGGTCATTTTAATTGTCACAAAAATTCGGTGATAATTTCAAATTCTAAAAATTAAAATTTTGTTTGGAATATATTTGATGAACACACACACATATATATGCATGCATATGTACATATGTTATGTAATTTAATTTTAAATGAGATATTTGAATGTACAAAGGCTATAATAATTACATAGTTATAGAGGATTTAAGTTGAAAGAATTTACAGTTTTTCTAAAGCATTGCAATTAAATATTAGTTAATACTGTTCAATCAGTTATATTTAAACACTATTATCGCATTTCAGATGAAATATATATTTTTATGTATTTTAGAAAGTGAAAATCAACTTCAGGAACTATTACGATAAGTATACGAGGGCTACTGTATGTGTTTGTCGCCAAGGCAACATAATTTTTAACATAACGCCATCTGACATTTCAATTGAAAAGTTTAACATTTTAAGCATAAACGTACTTAGTACGGTTAGGCGTACGATCATGTGTCGTGTTGTTTAGAGTAACATGAGAAATTAATTTGGCAATAAAATGAAATGAATTCGTGAACGTTTTCAAGATATCGTTTTTTACAATTTTCGTTCACATTTGTCAATTTCGCTATTTAAATGTGTCGCCCCATGTTAGACAATTACAACATACTAGCTAAATTGTCAGTAGGAAATAGCCGCAATTTAAACCAGTAAGGAAAGTAGTAAAGTCGGACTGGGCCTACTATATGATACCCATCACCTCTATGGGTTCAATTGCATGTCAATGTTCCCTCGATGAAACATAATCTAAATCTGAACCGATTTTCACGAATCTTAACACTCACCGTTCTAGAGTTAAATCAGTACGCTATACCAAAATTCGTGCAAATCGAAAGATTTTCAGGGACTTTGGTGCACCATTTACATAAAATCGGACGAAAATATATATGGGAGCTATATCTAAATCTGAACCGATTTTCCCGAAACTTAGCACATATCATTTCAGACTTAATTCAGTAGGCTATGCTAAATTTCGTGCAAATCGAAAAATATATAGGGAAATTGGTGCTCCATTTACATAAAATCGGAAGAAAATATATATGGAAGCTATATCTAAATCTGAACCGATTTTCACGAAACTTACCACACATCGTTCTAAACTTAATTCAGTACGCTAAACCAAATTTCGTGCAAATCGAATAATTTTCAGGGACTTTGTCCACCAATTACCGAAAATGCGGCGAAACTATATATGGGAGCTATATCTAAATCTGAACCGATCTCCGCGAAACTTAGCACTCATCATTCTGGACTTAATTCAGTAGGCTACATCAAATTTCGTGCAAATCGAAAGATATATAGGGACTTTGGAACACCATTTACCTACAAGCGGGCGAAGCTATATATGGGAGCTATATGCAAATCTGAATCGATTTCTACGAAACTAAACACACATCATTCTAGACCTAATTCAGTAGGCTATATCAAATTTCGTGCAAATCGAAAGAAATATAGAACTTTGGTACACAATTTGCCTAAAATCGGGCGAAACTATATATGGGAACTATATCTAAATCTGAACCGATTTTTCCCAACTTCAATAGGGTTCGTCCTTGGGCCAAATAAGTGAGCTGTGTCAAATTTCATCCAAATCGGATCATAAATGCGACCTGTACTTTGTTTAAAATTTAACTTCAACAAACGGACGGACATGCATAAATCGTGAGTACCTATAGCATAAAATACTTCCTGCCAGAAACCGTTGTTGTTATTAAGATCTAGCATTGTTTTTTTTTCAATCAGAAAACCCGGGTTTTCTTTTCATTGCAACTTTGATCATGTAGCTTATCTCCAAAGAGCAATTAACAAAAATATTTACATGAATGATTCTTCGCCATAAGAAGGTATAAAAACTCAAAAATTCAGCTTGAGCCCGCCTGGGATTTGAACCTTGGTTCCCATGACATCTGTTGATTGTTGTCCGGCGCCTTAGCGTTCAAAGCCACCTCCTTATCTTCCTCAGGTTGCACAATATGCAGTTGTATACCATTGAAGAAAACTATTGTAGTCTGTATGGGAAAAAGTCTGTCACTACAAGAAAAACCTGCTCTTCTGGTGTGATGCCAAGTGTCCGAACATTGACCTTGGCGGTTGAATTTAATTCGTAGAAGCAACATCGCAACAATATTCGACATAAATACAACTTATCAAGTAACTACTAATCATAAACTAGTCATAAAAAATTGGTGGAGAAATGGGAACAAAAATTGGCACCGCATATTCAGAAATATGTTTCAAAGCGTATAGATCACGTTAAGCACAAACAAGTTTCAGATATATTAAAAGAATAAAAGTATACACTTAAAATGGCCATTGAGACAATTTTATTGCGTGGACTGGAAGACATCGCCTTGAGGGTAAGTAAAGTCTCCTGAATACTGTCGTTAGACGTGAACTTGGAAAAAGTTTGTAGAGTGCATCCGAAAATGCAACATACCTGAGTCCCAGAGAACAGAACGAGTTAATAGAACTAATTGGAGAATACATCGAGCAGTCTATTGCTGAGGAAAAGAAAAGTGATGTATTCTTTTCGGTTTTAGCGAATGAAACTATAAAGGGGAGACTGGGGCACCTTCGGCATCGGGGCACCTTCGGCAATCGCGTTTTCGATATGAAGCTCCCACCGTACATCACTAGTTTCGATACATAAGTATCGAATATCGAAATAAATAAAAAAAGAAAAAGTACATTCGGGGAACATTTTAATGTGGGGCACATTCGGCCATATATAGATTGTGCAACATTATTTCCTTAAAATGTTTTTGAGTTTGTCTTTAAAACAAATCCTTTAATATGGTTCGAAATTGCATATATAAGATCAAACGTGCTGGTATTGACGAAAATGCGACAGAAAGCCCCTATTTCTGATGGTGTGTGCGACCTTGAGATGTAAATGTCCGCCGCTAGAAAATAAAGCCCTATAATTCAAACACTGTGTGGCGTATTAAAATCAAATAGAGCCTTTAGAGGATCTGAATTTCAACCAGACTGATAGCGATGATAATTACCAGGCTATGACTATGGTGTCAAATGTGCCCCATCAAATGCCGAAGCTACCCCGGGTTGGGGCACAATTTGATTTTTTTACAAAACTGTAAAATTTTTTAACTAATACTATTTTTTTATATCCTTTTGGTACTATTTTTTATAAATAAGTGTCAGAGGACAATAATTAGCCATAAAGTTGTTATATATGTTGAATAAGTACTGAGATATAGAGCTCTAAAAAAAAGTGCCGAAGGTGCCCCAGTCTCCCCTATGTATACGATTTTTAACAAGCAGGATCCCCGAGCGGATAATCTTCTTTATGCGATTGTAGTATTTCACGAACATCTATTTCCAAATATACATATATTGTTACAAATCTTAATAACCATTCCACGACCCTACGTCGTATCTGAAAAATCAAATGCAAAGCCCACGATGTGAAGTAAATACTGATCACATAACAAAAAAAAACTAAAAATAGAAGACATGATTTGAAATATTATTTTTTTTATTTTTATACCCTTCACCATAGTAAGGAGGGTAAAAGGAAACGAGACAGACACATGGTTCCTTTTCAGAATATGCATAGAATCACTTTCTGAGTTGATTTATGCATGTCCGTCCGTCTGTAAATGTTAAATTATAAACAAAGCACAGGTCGCATTTATTATGCGATTTAGATGAAATTTGGTACAGCTCATTTATTTGGCCCAAGGACGAACCCTTTTGAAATTGGAAAAAATCGATTCAGATTTAGATATAACTCCCATATATATATATATATATATATATATATATATTCATCCGATTTAATGTAAATTGTGTACCAAAGTCCCTATATATCTTTCGATTTGCACGAAATTTGGCACAACGTAATGACCTATGTCTAGAGTGACGTATGTTAAGTTTTGTGAAAATCGGTTCAGATTTAGATGTAGTTCTCACATATATTTCCGCCCGATTTAATGTAAATGGTTTACCAAAGTCCATATATATCTTTCGATTTTCACGTCATTTGGCATAGCGTACTGAATTAGGTTTAGAATGATGTCTGCTAAGTTTCGTAAAAATCAGTTCAGATTTAGACATAGTTCCCACATATATTTTCGTCCGATTTAATGTAAATGGTGCACCAAACCCCTATTGTTTGTCCATTTGACACGAATTTTTGTACAACATATAAAATTGAGACTAGAATGACATTATAGCGGTTAGTTGTATTTGATGCAGATTCAGACATAGCTTCCATATATATTTTTTTGATCGACTTCATGTTAATTCTGTAATTGAGATTACATTATTAACAGTGCGGTTTTACCAAATATCGTGTATCAAGTTTGCCCTAAATCGATTTACATAAATTTCACCCATTGTGCGCAAACGACTCTAAATCTGCCCGACTGTAATGAAATTTAACATAGGTGGTAGAATGGCAAGTGTATGGATTGATGTTAGTCGGTTCACATATTTATTTCGTCGAATTTAATGTCAATGTTCCTTGGAAAAGGCGATGCCTGTCAGGATACATAAGTTGAATATACCCAAAGTGGTGAAGGGTATCATATAGTCGGCACAGTCCGACTTTACTTTTTTCCTTACTGGTTTTAATATGCAATACATTTAATATATACGCAATATATATTCGTTCCATTTCTGTAAATGATACACTAAACTCCTAAAAATATGTTCAATTAAGACCAGTGCACTGAATTAAGTCTAGAATGATTTAGTTCATATTTAGATATAGCTCCCATATATATATACATATATATATATATATTCGTCCGATTTTCTGTAAGTGAAGAAAAAATTTATTCTCAATAAAAATTTTGCAATTTGCTGCTATAAAAAATATGTTCCAAATACATTTTAAAAGTTTCTTTAAAAATCTTTACGAAAAGTACAGAAATTTCTACGAAAAGTACATTTCACATGTTTTCTCCAAAAGCATTAAGATTCTATAGACTGTTAGCTTATATTAGCCACCACATATTTTTAAAATATTCCAATAATTGTAGGCGTTATACAATTTTTATCATATAATATTAATTATACGACCTCTGGGACAAATCCTTAAAATTTCTAAATTTTAATGATTTCGCAAGGGAATTTTAATTTTTTTATTTATTTTCACTTCCTAGGCTGGCTGCTAAATTACAACAATGAAGTTTCAATTTTTTTAGAAATAGATTTTGGGACAAAACAATTTCGTTAAACAATAAATGGGACAAACTTTTTTCTATTCGACAATTTTGGTTCTGCTTCTCTTACCCTTCTAGAACTAATTAGTTGCTCTATTGTACTAAACTTCATATTTTGTCCGATGCAGAGGAAATCTTGTCAAAATTGGCTGAAATTTAGATAAATGGTGCGATACACTCCCAATATATATTGGATTGAGACCAAAAATGAATTAAGTCTAGAATGGCATGTGTTAAGTTACGTTGAAATCGGTTTAGATTTATAATATAGCAACAGTATATATTTTCGTACCGATTATTTGTAAATTGTGCACTAAAGACCTAAAGTTTGTCCGATTGTCACACAATTTTGTACAATGATAATTAATATAAGTTAATCTCTGGCAAGTTTCTTTGAAATCGGTTCAGATTTTGATATAGCTTCTACATATATATTTTCGTCCGATTTTACACCAAATTGGCACAACTTACTGAAGTTAGTATAGCAATACGTAAATGCAAAGTCGAAAAGGCTACACATAAACACTAC
>NW_026874768.1:0-16772 GCF_032173495.1 Musca vetustissima
TTTTTTTTTTTGGTTCAGTTACGTATTGTCAAGAGATTCAAAACGACCCGATTGTTTCTCGGCCAGACGTCTCTGTCACATCAGCCTATTGTGTAAAAGCAATGGGCTCCTACAACGACAACATACATACATATACATTCACCCTCACTACAACATATAAGTATTTTAAATACTATGCTAATATACTATTACAACAAACAATCCGAAATTTGATCTCAAACCGTTTTATAGTTCTTTTTGTCCATAATCAAATCTGCCATTCTGAGTTGATTATCGAGGCCCGCTAAACAAAAATGTCTCCACATTAAAATCAAAATAAACAAGACAATCTCATATAAATGATAATTTACGAGCTCTGCCAAAACTGATGACCAGTTTCGTTATCAAAACTAGAGATTTTATGAGTTTTTCAATTCTGAAACCTAAAAACAATAACACAATGAACTTCTATTTTTAAAATCCACCTCTTTCCTCCTCGTCACTGGAATAAAAAAATAGACATTCCACTTAATTAGGTTTGCATGAATTAGCAATAATTTTATGAAAACACACAAATTATATTTTTTATCAGATCGAATGATGGTGATTTTAATGTTAAAAGTTAATAGGTCGTTGAATTTTCGATGTAGCGCAGCGAAACCGAGTAGGAAACCAAAAGGATATGATGTATGATGACAGCTCTACGGTAGAACAATTACTGTTTAAAATCCATATTAATTGGGATGGCTAATCATTGAATTTGATTATAATTTGGGTGTGAGTGTGTGTGTGCAACCAGTTTGGGTTATGTAGTTGATATTGTTAAAAGCGGGTTTGTCAATTTTTTTTTTTTTGTTAATTTTGTATTCGATAACTTGAATACAATTGGTCCAAATGATTACTAATAAATCAGAACATATTATGTTATAGTTAATCTTGTCGGATTTATTTTTAATATTTTGAATTTTAAACAGAAGCAAGTGTCTGGAAGTGATTATCGCCAAACACCACTTCCTCACATAGGGGATTTTAATAATTAATCAAATTTTAAATGTCTTTTTCATCGCCATCTTCACTTAGTCGAATCAATTCTTTAGTATTTTGGAATTATCAAATGAAATACTAATTATTTCTTTTGTAGTTTGGATTTTAGCATTTAGAATTTTAATTTTTTCTATTTTAAATTTGAATTTTTTCGTTTTGGAGTTCGAATTATATTGCTATGAATTTGGAATTATTCCGATTTTAATTCGAATTCAAAATTGTTAGTACAAATATTACAAATTGGAAACTTTTTAATTATAAAAAGGTGGGTCCAATTCATCTTAATGTCCTAAGTTCAATCTGCTTTTGTATGGGTTCCTGGTTCATTAGGTTCCACAGCTTAACGTTACTTATGGTGTTGGGCCAGAATATTCTACATATGATCCTGAGGCATCTGTTTATGAATGTAGGTATTTGATACAAGCCAGGTTTCACTGCCGTATAGCAGAATTGACTTCGAATATTTGAAGCTTGTTTTTTTTCTGGATTTATTTGAGCTTTTCCACACACTTTGCAGTAGGTCGATTGCTGCTCTCGTAACCTATTAATTACGTCTATTTCTGAACCGTCAATTGTTGTTACAGTACTTTCGAGATAACAGAAGCTATCGACGTATTCAATTGCTTGGCCTTGTAACATGATGTTTGCTGTACATATATACAGCTGTATACACATCTAGCCGCACTCTTTAACGCATGTATAAGGTTTGCGTACACTCCGAAAGTCTGGCATGAAGCCTGGGTATTCTTCATACCCAAGCCCGGCAAGGCAAACTACACAACAAACACACCAAAATGTTATCGCCAATAAGCCTAACATCATTCCTACTCAAAACCATGGAACGTATAACCGACACCATAATAATAGAGCAGCATACCCAACGATATACCTTAGCGATATGCATTGACAATGAAGGAGCTTTCAACAATGTCAGCACAAATACGCTTATCCAATCCTTAGATACCTTCAATGTTGACCGGACAATCAAATGTTAACTTACTATGCAGAAAACGTCGCCTACACTTGGACTAAACCGAGAGTCTTAAATGTAAATCCGGCCTAAACGGAAATATATCTTTTCACCAGAAGAGCCTATCTTCCAAAACATATTGATAGCCATATCAAACAAAGTTAAGTATCTGGGAGTAATTTTAAATAGGAAACTTAAATGGAAAGACCACATACAGCAAAGGGCTGACAAGGCCCATAGATTCAGGTCTTTCTGTAGAAGAATTCTTTTTAAACGAGAGTAGTCACACGGTGCGAAACTAAAATACCGGATAGAGAACAATGGAATAGTGGAACACTGGTTCAGATGCCTGCTTTTAGATATTGCTACAAAGATTACTCTCGACTGGGAGAAAAAGACTGGAATGACACTTTTTATTGAAGAACCGGGCACCGAAATTTATCCTTGCCTTACAGATCACAGCACGATCTTACAGGCGGAGGTTCAAGCTAAAACAGAGTGTCTTAACAGGTTAAGTTCAAACCTAGGACAAAATACAATAAATATAATTACAGATAGCAAACAGTACTGGAAAATATAAATACCATTAATCATTTCTCGCAACAAGGACCTGTACGAATTATATGGGTACCGAGTCACATAGAAGTAAAAGGCAAAGAGATATAAGTGCCACTGCACTACCCACAATAGTTGTGAATACCGCCAAACCCTTTAGCGTAACACTCCAGGAAATGGGCGAATTCCAATTCGCCTATTTCCTGGCAAAGCAAACTGACGGGTATTCTTACGGGACACCTCAGCCTGATGGCACATCAATTAAAGACTGGTTTCGTGGGTAACTGCAGGTGCAGAGCGTGTGGAGAAGACAACGAAACGATGGTACAATTCCTGAGCCACTGTCCAGGGATATGACGCTATTCACTGACTAAACGATCTGAGGGGTGTAAATGGAGAAGACTGGAGGAAGCTTCTTAGCCTAGCACAAAAAGCGCTGTACAAACAGAAAAAAGTTAAATGTTTTGGAAACTTCCATCTCTGTTATTAACACATGTTAAATTTTGTTTCGATCTGGCAACTTCTTCATTTCTAAACATGTGTCTAAAAAGACGCATCCGCGATTTTTTTACAATTGAAAACTTTGAAATGCGGTTTGTCATTAAATATTAACACAAAAAAGGTTTATCGGGACAAGAATTTATAATGATATGGTAAGTGTGTAAGGTGAAAGTGCTCCTTTATATGCCCCAGTAAAAAATTGGGTTGCTGAATTTAAACGTGGTCCTCCAAAAACTGCAAACACAACAGAAATTGTAGCCAAAATCCATAAATGATTGACGAATAAAAGTGCGTGAAATTACTAATATTATGGGCATCTCAAATGATCGAATTCATTTAATTTTGCATGAAGAACTACAGATGAAAAAGTTTTCTGCAAGATGGGTGCCGCATTTGTTAACAGTCGATCAAAAACGCATAAGAATGAACATTTCTCAATCTCGTTCTAAGCGAAATAAAATGTTTTTAACCGTCGTTTCATAACTGTTGATCAGGCATGGATCCACCACTATACTCCAGAGACAAAAGAACAATCCAAACAGCGGACAGAAGCTGGGAGAAGTGCCCCAAAGAAGGAAAAAAAACAATTCAATCGGCTGGTAAGGTTATGACAACGGATTTTTGAGACTTCAAATTTTTTTATACCCTTCACCAGGGTGGTGGTACAGGGTATTATGTCTTTGTGCATATGTTTGTAACAGGCAAAAAGAAACGAGATAGACACATGGTTCCTTTTGAGAATATGTATAGAATCACTTTTTAAATCGATTTATGCATGTCCGTCCGTCTGTCTGTCCATGTTAAATTGTAAACAAAGTACAGGTCGCATTTATTATCCGATTTGGATGAAATTTGGCACAGCTCACTTATTTAGCCCAAGGACGAACCCTATTGAAATTGGGAAAAATGGGTTCAGATTTAGATATAGCTCCCATATATATTTTCGTCCAATTTAATGTAAATGGTGTACCAAAGTCCCTATATATCTTTCGATTTGCACGAAATTTGACATATCGTAATGAATTAGGTCTAAAATGATGTGTGTTAAGTTTCCTGAAAATTGGTCCAGATTTAGATATAGCTCCCATATATAATTTCGTCCGATTTAATGTAAATGTTGCACCAAAGTCCCTATATATCTTTCGATGTGCACGAAATTTGGTATAGCGTAATGAATTAGGTCTAGAATTATGTGTGTTAAGTTTCTTGAAAATCGGTTCATATTTGGATAGAGCTCCTATATATATTTGCTCCCGATTTTAAGTACAAAATGCATATAACTTAACCAGTGACAAGTTTCAATGAAATCGGTTTGGATTTCGATATAGCTTATATATATATATATATATATTTCCTTTACATTGCTTTATATAATTTTGTCCCATGTAAGAAGCAACCCTATATCTGACCAAATGAAAAATTTAGTGTAGGTTGCAGAATGACATGTTTATGGACCCATTTTCATGTTAATGGTGCTTCAAACATTCGACGTCTGTTAGGATTCCTCTGTTGAATATACCCAAAGTGGTGGTGAATATACCCTTACTGGATTTGATTGACTATCTGCAAAAGGATAAAGCAATAAATTCAGAGTACTATTGCAACTTTCTGTCCTGGCTTACAACACAAAAAAATAATTTTTCATCAAGGCCAGTGCACAAGAGTGTTTAACAATGGCTAAAATCAACGAATTAAAGTACGAATTGCTTGACCAACCACTTTATCCTCCTAATTTAGCTCCCAGTGACTTTTAATTGTTCCCAAATGTAAGACCTCCAGAAAAAATATTTTAATCAAGGGATAGAATTGCTAGAAAAGCGTTGGACTAAGTATATTGAAGTTTCGGGAGATTATGTTGAAAAATAAAAATATTTTTGAAAAAACTAACTATTCTCTTTCATTGATTGGCAAAGAAATTTCCGAACCGCCCTCGTATGTCCTACTTTTTGTTGGACATACGGTGATATTATCCATGCCTATTTTGAACCAAAACTTACCTGAAGTAAATTGTGCTCTTAAAATGTTTCCGATTGTTACAACACTTTGCATAGTGTAATAAATTGAGTGACGTGTGCTATGTTTCGTTACAGATTTAGGAACAGCTCACATATCATTTCCAAATATATAGATATGGTATTTGCCGACTAAATACCCAAGGGGTGGGTAAACACCGGGTAAATACCCATTTGCGGGTATCTATATTCAATCAGTAATACAACATCTTACACCCTATTTCCGGGTTTATGGATAGTTTCACGATACTTTAAAGACGTGGGAAAATACCCGAGTATTTATCCAAAAATTGGGTATAAACACATTAACTGCCAAACCAATTGACATAGGCGGCCAAAATTTTACTTAGATGTTTTTAATGACAAAGCAAATATTGAACGGAAAATGGGGTCCATGGGTTCAAGTTTTGATATAGCCCCATATAACCGTATGTCCCGATTTAAGATATTTTTCGTCTATTAGATACATTTTACGACCAAATTGGCTGTAATTTGGCACAGAGTGTTCTCTTTGGGTACCAAATGTCCATGAAAAAATGTATGTATGTAGGTCCACGTTTACTGGTAGCCCTCATACAAAAGTACCCCTATTTTGAGTATTTAGCAAAAATTGGGTATAAACTCATTAACTGCCGAACAACTTGACATATCTCAATACACCTATAAACCTTACTCGATGGTATCTATTTAGAATATGTGTTGAGATAATTTATTATTTCTTAAATTTTAATAACATAATAATATTGCTTGATATACATTCCTCACCTCTAAGCAATTTATGATATAAAAATTATGCGTAATTTATATCACACGTTCACAGTGACAATACTTACCATTCAATGTTTAGTATTCAAGGCGGCGATCCAGACACGCTTCAATAGTTTCATGGAGTAGTTCTTTCTTTATTGTTATTTTGCATTCCGTTTGGATATTTTGCCTTTAAATCAAATTCAGGAATGCTGTACTTTCAACAGTTTCATGTATCACAACATAAAAAAATAAAAATAAACATAACTGCCGAAATGAATAGTAATTTGATTTTTTATACTTTCCAATATCTTTTTTATGTTGGTTTTTTATTTAATCATGTATAGGAAGATATTGTGTTTTTCGCATATGAATATTATACATACATATATAAGTATACATATATAAGTAATTCTAATTAACAATTACTTTAAATGGAAGCAAATGTTAACATGTTTCAATAGATAACCATGGGTGCTTTGTTGTAGTTGTAATTAATTGAATAATTTCCTTAAATGTGTAAGCATAAAATCAATTTTTAATACCTAATACATATTTACTAATGTTATATTAATCTATTTTAATTTACGTAATATGTGTACAGTAAATAAATCTAATTATAATATTTAAAATTTAAAAAACGGATTACATCCCAATTGTCGATTAATTGTCATGTTCAATCATTTCATTTTAATTTTTTTATTTTTCTCAAATCAATTCATATTTGATAAAATCAATAACTTATGACATATTAGAAGTCTCCTCAATTGGTTTATATTCGCATCTATATTCTTTGTTAGGTAGGTACTTAACAACCTGTAAACTTGTATATCGTTCCATAATCATCACAGCATTGCATTTCATCAAAACCGAATTCAAATTTTAATAATAATTCAATTTTATTTCTCTTACATATACGTATTGTCAATCATATTTGATATTAGTATAAAAGATCCACAAATTGTTCCGTATAGTTAGATGTACTCAAGACAAGCCTTTTGGGGTTCCAAATGAAAAATTTTCTATTAACTACCAAAATGACAAAAAGGGCCTGTCTTTTTTGTCCATAAATATTTGTGAACCATATACAACATTTTGTAGATCTTATTAATTTTAGAACCCTACAATTCCCTTCTATATTCCTTTTCTTAAAGAAGAACAAATAACTTAGATTGTAAGGTTAACATGGAAGTTAATTATTTGATAATAAATTCGTGATTTGTGTTATCTGTTTGTTTTTCTTAGAAATATATGTTTAATTTATTTAAATTTGGCATCATTATGGAATTGGGTTTATTACCTTATTCTTAACATTTTGTAAAACTAAAACTATTGTTCGGCCTTTATTTTAACCACTTGTAAGCCAATTTTTAAAATATATGAAAATATATTCAGCATATTCGGCTATTTTGAGTTTAAGAGCTGAAATAATAAAAGAAGAAACAATTAATTATTATGTTTATACAATAATAAAAAAACATATAAAAATATATATTTCAGGGCTGTGGGAAAAATAAAAAGAATAAACATTTGAAAAAATACCGCCGGTGGAAGCTTTATTAAAATATATTCGGATTGGACGGACAATATTATAACCTACAACACTTATTTTTTTGATTAAAATAAAATAATTTAGTACATTAAATAAAATCAATTCAATATCTTTATCCAATTCGCCAAAAAGCGGTCGCTATTCAAACATTTAGGTCTCTTTGTTATAAAGTATAGTACGAATTTTAACATAAATGTTCCTACTTGGCTGAAAAAAATAAAAAACTGAATGAACTCGTCTTCAGAATAAAGGAAAATAAAAAAAACATTGCATGGTGATGTAAAATTCTACCATATGGTATTTATTCTTAAACTTTTACAACTTAAAACGATATTAACTTCATCCCGGCCGAACTTTTTATAGGACCTTGTAATGATAGGATCTTGAACATACCGCGCAGGACGTGACAAAAATGATTACAATTCTCAAAATATGGGACTATACCGACACGAGGTCTATATTTATAATTTTTAGAGTTGGGCAATCTAGTTCACTTAGCGGATCGATCTTAATCGTTCCTCTTTTTCTCCATATAGTTCCTTTGATCCATATAGTTCTTTTGCTCCATATAGTTTCGACTCCTACATATTTCCTTTGAATCTCTCTCTTTCGTCGTTCTTTTGTTTTTCTTCGCTCACATAATTCCGTGTTGATTTGTTAATAAATGCAAAAATTTTAAATTGTGCAGAAAGGAAAAAATTAAATGAAGTTAAGGAATTCAGCTGCAGGACGATAAGCAAAAACCTTTTTTGTATAAATAAAAAAAATATTTAAAACAAAGAAAAAAATAAAATTTAACTTTTTACACAATTTGAAATACGAACGAATGAAGAATATGGGAAAAAAAAGATTCAGGAAAAAAAGGAAAAACGAGCGAGATAAAAAAGGAAAGAGATCAGAAGAAGGAACTATACTAATTAAAGAGCTGGAACTAGTTCTGATCGTTCCTTTCTCGGAATATCGGAATCAAATGAATTAGTTCGTTTCGAAACTACCCAACTCTAATAATTTTTAATACAAAATACCAAATTATCGTTATATGAAGGCTACAACAAAACGAGGACCGATATATCCTATTTGAAATACCAAAAATCCCAGGAGTACTAGCAATGTCTGTGAAAATTTTCAGAGCTCTATTAAATGCATATATTTTTTAAATACCTCAATTCTTATTTTTAAAATAAGAAATTTTACTCTTTTACTCAACAAAATTAATATGGGGTACGAGACTTTAGTGGTTTAAATAGTACATATGCCCCATATAAAAATATCGTTCTAACAAGGGTATTCCTAATGAAGTTCTATTAAACCACGCCTTGTTTTTGGGCCTTAAGTTTTTAAATAATCCTCGCCTTGTTTTGGTCCTTGTAAAAATATGTCTTTAAATTATCAACGCCTTGTTTTGGTCTTTTAAAAACAGCTTTTAAATCATCCTCGCCTTGTTCAGGTCGATGTCGACATCTTATTTGGGCCATTAAAAAATTCTTCGAAAAATCCACTCCTTATTTTGGCCCTTAACCCTTTGAATCCAGCAATCTTTCTGTTCACAGATTTAATGCAACTATTCTAATAGGGTCGCTGCATCCTTGCGTTCGGGAGCTACAGTATATTCTTTCGGATAATAATAATAATTTTAAATTATTCATATATTCATTTATAAAAGAATCAAAAATAATTCTGATGGCAGGTTTCGTACATTTTGAATACGAATCGATTTAAATAATTTGGACTGTATACACAAATTAGTACTGTACACAAATTTGCCGTCTTCTCTATATTGAAAAGCTCATAACTTTACCAACATTTTTCATAATCTGTTCCTGACATATAAATTCCAAATAAGCTGCATATCAAATATAGGCTCTAAAACATTTTGTTGGTTTTGGGCAACATTAGGCCGCAAAGGGTTAAAAAAACATTCTTAAAAAAATCTATACCTTGTTGTGATCTTCAATAAAATATGTTTTTAAATAATTCATGCCGTGTTTTGTCTTTGGAATATTCATTAAAAAATCTGCGCCTAGTTTTGATCCTCAAAATAATATTTTTTTAAATAATACACGCCTCCTTGTAAAATTGTAAAAAATATGTTTTAAGAATATCCACGCTATGTTTTGGTCCTTGAAAAATATTCTTTAAAAAATCCATTCATTGAAATAAAATGGTATAAATTAATCCACTAATTGTTTTGATCCTATTCATTAAAATATTCGCACCTTGTTCCGGTTCTAGTAAAAATAATTTTTTTAAAAAAAATCCATGCCTTATTTTGGTCCTTGAAAAATATTTTATAATAACCGAAGTCTTGTTTTGGTTCTTAAAAAATATGTTTTAAATATCCACGTTTTTCTTGGTCCTTGAATATATTTTAAATGCCCACGTCTTTATTGGTCCTTGAATATTAAAAAAAATCCTAACAGTGCCCTTTGTCTTCAGAATATTCATTAAAAAATCACGCCTAATATGATCCTATGAAAAATATTCTTTAAAAGACCACGACTAATATGGCCCTATATTACCCCTAGAAAAATATTTTTTAAAAAGACGTCTATTATGGTCTACAGAAAAAAATCCTTTAACAAAACATGCCTATTGTGGTCTTCAAAAAACATTCTTTAAATAAGTAAAACATGTCAGTCGGTGTTGCCGACAGATATGTACCCCCCAGCCTATGGTTTGCGGAACGATATTCCTCATCTTCGAACTTAAACTAATTTTGGACGAAATATTAAGATGTGCAAATTTTAAATAAAATCGGTTGCTGCCTTCGAGAGATATCGTGTTATCTGGCTCCAGCCAGACAGACGGTCAACGCACGGGCGTACGGACGGACATGGCTAAATCGGCTCCAAATTTTCTAAAACGGATTTGGTCCAAAAAAACAATATTTCTATGAGGCACATTTTCACCGTATCAAAGTGTATATACCGTCATTAGCATAAAGGTTGAGGGTATAAAAATTATAAATATAAGCCCACTTTTTCTGGTAGCACCCATATTAGGTCCATTTTTAGGGTAGGTCCCATGTAAGAAATACATTGTATTCTGTATTTGAAATTATGGAATTCTAAGACGATTTTGTCATCTGTTGTAATCAGTCTACCTTCGGCCATATGTTGTAATCGGCCCGAATATAAGCCTAGCCCCATATAACTATTCCCACGGATTTTTGGTATACTTAGCATGAAGGAAGGTATTGTGATGCAAAATGTAATTTTCCAAATTGAGCTATATCGGTCCTCTATGTATTTCATTTTATATAATGATAACTCCAAATGTTCGGTAATTCCTGCACAATATAATCAATATTGGATGAGCTTTAGGTATAGCCTCCAAGGACGTACGCATACAATTTTCTTCCATCAATGTGAATTTTCATATTGAACCAGCAGCTTCCACCCCAACCCCGAACAACTTTGTCCTCAATATTGCAATAAGTTGGGGATTTTACGCCTCCACATTTTTGATTTTTGGTATTTTAGGAAAAATCTCCATTAAAATTGGATAAAAATTGTATTTGTATATACATGGTTTACAACAACAGCATGGTACAATACTTGGCGTAGTTATACTTTTAGTTATGTCTTCTATCAGCATATCTATGGTGGAGGGTATCCAAAGTTCACGCAAAATAAAAAGTTTGATTACGATGTTTACAGTACTATGCATGCTTTTTTTTAATTTCCTTCCACAAATATAAAATAATTGCATGTAATTTACATATGTCGCAGTGTTAAGCATCACAATTTCCCAAAGGTTAAACATGTAAAATTATATTTATGAAATATTGTCAATAAAACATTAATTAATTCATATTATTGATATGTCTTCATTTAGTGCCAGCAAAAATGTAAAATTGTTTACAAAATTAGAGATATTAGTAATTATGGACGTTTCTATTGTTGTTTGGTCAAGTGAATGGAAGCCATCGAATAAACGTGTCTATTAAAATGCTATTTAAATACTCAATTAGATGACGACAACAACAACAATAACGATGAGGATGATGATAGTCTTGCTATTAACTATCGATCGACACCATCGTAGAAATGGTTAATTTATAGTTGGCCATAGCTCGTAGTTTAACAGCTTTTTTACATTTCCGGGTTTGGCCACATGCCGCTAAGATAGCTATGTAAATATCCATCTCTATGTGTCTGCATTAGAACAGAAATACCTTCGAGATGCAACAAAAAAACCTATTCACAATAGAGGAGTTAATGGCTTAACAACGGTCGTCGCAATATCTCTTCCAACATGAATATCTATGTATGTAGGTAGGTACATATATATGTGAATGCATAGTTGGTGTTGCTTCATTTGTTATGCAAATACAAATGGAGTGCATGTAAAATAACGCTGCAATTTGTAATTTGTGTATGCAAATATCGATCGCATAAAACAGATATGACCAGTAGTTACCCTGCTGTTTAAGTACAGCTACTGGAGACGCCACAATTCATCGCCTCTATTATTATGCAGAATAAATTAAAAATCATTTAAAGAAAAAAGTAATTAAATGCATTTGTGTTTCTTTTTTTACATCGCATATCCGAATAAGATTTGTATTTTTAATAGATTTGATTAGGGTGAATTACAATTACCTCTTGAATATTAAAATCCGCGATTCACAGTAATTTATAAAAGAAATGTAATTAATAGATTTGTTAAGGTCGATTAGAAACGTATATTTTTTAATGATCCATGGTCCTAAATGGATTTTTTAAAGAATACTTTTTCTAGCATGATTAAAATGTAAAATGTAAGCCTAAGTTGTTTAATATTTTCAAAGTATTTTTAAGTCCATTATATAAGATGATTTTTTAGCCATTTTTTTTAAAGACTTTGGAGCTATAAACGGGATTTTTTAAGAAAACATTTTTATGTATTATCTGGGCCATCTCGGCAACTTTCAAGACTTTAACTTTAATTCCACTGTGTTGTACCAACGCTGCATTACGAACCCGTAGTTCGAAAATACTACACTTTACCTTATCAAATCTCAAGGCCTTGACGAAGATCCCCCATATTTGCAGAAAATTGTTTATATAGATCAATGGTTTGACATATGCCCTACATAAACATATTGTTTAAGGGGACCCCCCCATTCTCGGGGTCAACATTTTTGTTGATATAATTCGAATCTACACTGATTAAAGAATGTCTCTACAAAATTTCAAGTGAAAATCTCAAGAACTCTTGAAGATATAGCCGATTTATTGTGTCAGCATCAAGTGACGGCTGAAGGGCTTCTCAAACTTTAAACGCGTTTTTCTCTAAACATTTTTTTGCGAATGGCGGGCACGATAACTCAAAAACTAATAATAGAATCGGTTCCAAATTTTGCAACGTTTCTCTGGGAGTGTATACTCTCGTATGAACTAGGATAAAGCCAATCGGTGAAGATCTTCCTTATTTTTTAACTTGGTTTTTAGTAAAAAATCGGCGATTTTCCAAAAATATTTTTTCAAAGGTCCGTAATTTTGTTAATTTTAGAGCGAAGTCAATAATCCTAGTTCATACGAGAGCCAAACATGTACTCTTTCTAACACCGTTGGAATTTTCGGATTCCGATGTTCCAGTGAGGAGTTATCATGCCCGCCATCAAAAATAAGGACTTTTCTTTAATTACAAAAAACAACAACAAAACAATAACAAACATTTTTTGTAAATTATTTTTCTTCTCTTTTAAATCTTCAATTATATATGTGCAAAGTTACAAACCTTAACAAGCATTTGTATTCATTTACCAGCCCATTGAAAATCTTGAAAAATTAAAATCGTGAATGGGGGGGGGGGGGGTTCCCTTAAACGAGAATGTTCTTGATCTTGTAAAAATATGTTTTTAATTAATTCACGCCTTGTTTTGGTCTTTGAAAAAAATATTATCCTCATCTTGGTCCTTGGAAAGATGTTCTGTTCCTTTGGTCATTGCAAAATATTCTTTAAAAAAACTGCGCCTATTGTACCCTTCAGAAAAATATTCTTTAAACAAGTTTTTAGATTTTCAAATTATTTTAAAGTAGTTAAAGCGTTTAAAGAATATTTTTTAGGATAATCTCTAAATAATATTCGTTAGGGATTATCAGAGACATAAGCTTGGATTTTTCAAAGTTTATTTTTTAAGATAACCAGGACCATAAAAGTAGACATTTAAAGAATATTTTTAGGGATTATCAGGACCATAAGCGTGAATTTTTTAAAAAATATTTTTTAGGGATTATCAGGATTATAATAAATAATATTTTTAAGAATTATCAGAGCCATAACCGTTGGTTTTTTAAATAATAATATAATATTTTTTTTAAATAATATTTTTTAAGGATTATCAGGGCCAGAAGCGTGGACTTTTTAAGGAATATTTTTTTTTTGATTATCCTGGGTTTTTAAAGAATATTTTTTTGGATCACCAAGACTATAATCGTTTATTTTTTGAAGAATATTTTTATGGGATAATCAGGACCATAAGTGTGGATTTTTATACCCTACACAACTATGTTGTCAGGGTGTTATAGCTTTGTGCAGCCCCAAGAGTTTGTAACGCCGCGAAATATTTGTCCTAGACCCACCTTTAAGTATACCGATCGTCATATCTCGACTAGCTGAGTCGATCTAGACATGTGTGTCCGTCCGTCTGTCCATTATAATTTGTAAACACGCTGCAGGCCACAGTTATGGACCAATCTTCACGAAATTTTGCATGTAGGATGGGTTCTGGCCAATAAAGACCCCTATTGTTTTTGGGAAAGATCGTTTAATATTTAGGGGATGAAATGGACCAAATACTAAATTTTTGTCGGTTTTTCTGGTCGCTCCAGAGGCCGCAATAGTGGCCCGAACATCGTGAAATTTTGCATGGAGAAGGGGATCGGGCCAAAGAATAAACATGCCTGTTTTGATAAAGATCGGTCAATATTTAGCGGGTCAAATGGACCCTGACTTTTGTGTGAAAAATGACAAAATTTGTATTCTATGGCGTATATATTTACTCCTGAAGGACATAGACCCAAGAAGTTGACAATGTATCCAAGAGGAGTGGTTGACCTTTAAACTAATTCCAATTATATCGTCGTATGTGATCGGATGTGGGAGTTACACCTAAATAAGTACAGGTATCTCCATATTCCTATATTATTTAGTAACCCATTATCCCTCTAGAGAGCGGAACTTAGCGCTGATCACTTTGAAATGTTCCATGAGGTTCCAGTTATTGGCAAGGACAACGCCTATAATTTTCGGTGAGGATCAGATAATAATTTTGGAATGAAGTGGACCGAAAACTTATTATTTTTGTGTTATTTTCGAGTCGATCTATAGACCACAAATGAAAGCCGAACATCACAACACAATCCACGGTGAAGGGAATCTGGACAATAGCTGTACTGAATACTCGTAATATTCGGAAAATATGTCAGTGTAAAGAAGTGGTGCTGTTTACCTCTAATCGGGCAAGAGGGTGAAAATATCGCGAAATATTGTCCAGGCTCGGAATAAACATCCGAAGAAAATTATTTATCAGGACCATAAGCGTGATTTTTTAAAGAATTCTTTTATTTATCTGGACCATAAGCGTGATTTTTTTAAAGAAAAAAATTTTTTAGTGATTATCAGACCATAAGCGTGAAAGAATTTGCAGCATATTTGCTATATAGCTCCACGTTTTGGCAGAGCCCCAATTTAACGGTCGGTCCTGTTTTCGGTATATTGAATGTTTTGGACGCATTTAACAACTCGTTCTCACACAGTGATTCCAGCCTTTTCAGAAACATTTCGATATAGTCAGATTTTTAGTATTTTGAAGCTTTTAGGCGTATTTTCTTCAAAAATATTGTCATTTCGAAGGTGAAACTAATTTAATAGAAAATGTTTAATATATCGAGCCATATTCGCCAAAAAAAACGTAACCCTCAAATTTGAAATTTTACAGGAGCAAGTTTTTTTAATAAAGCTATTATTTTGAAATGTAGAACTATAGTTTGGTTATAAACTAGTTTTGTTTTAAACTATAGTTCTAAATTTAAAAATAATAGCTTTATTAAATCTGAATTTATTAAAACAAACCTTCTCCTGTAAAATTTCAAATTTGAGGGTTACGTTTTTTGGCGAATATGGATCGATTATCCATGTTTGGGCATCGCCCTCATAAAAATGTATCGCTCCTTTTTTAGTATTTTAAAGGTGAAATCCGCATTTCCAACCTAATTGACTGTAATTTGGTATTCCACATACTTTTTATGTAACAGGCAAAAGGAAACGAGATCTACCCATGGCTCCTTTTGAGAATATACATAGAATCACTTTCTGAGTCGATTTAGGCATACCCGTCCGTCTGTTGATGTTAAATTGTAAACAAAGTACAGGTCGCATTTATCATCTGATTTGGATGAAATTTGGCTCAGCTCACTTGTTTGGCCCAAGGACGAACCCTATTGAAATTGGGAAAAATCGGTTAAGATTTAGATATAGCTCTCATATATAATATCGTCCTATTTTAGATAAATGGTACGCCAAAGTCCCTATATCTTTCGATTTGCACGAAATTTGGTATAGAGTCCTAAATCAAGTCTAGAATGATGTATGCTAAGTTTCGTGGATGTCGGTTCTGATATAGATATATTTTTGTCCGATTTAATGTAAATGGTGAACCAAAGTCCCTAATTATTTTTAGATTTCCACGAAATTTGGCATAACGTACTAAATTAAGTATAGAATGATGTGTGTTAAGTTTCGTGGATATCGGTTCAGATTTAGATATAGCTCCCATATATATTTTTTCGTCCGATTTAAGGTAAATGGTGCGCCAAAGTCCCCAAATATCTTTCGATTTGCACGAAATTTGGCATAGCGTACTGAATTAAGTCTATAATGATGTGTGCCAACATTTGTGAATTTTTTTTGTTCATACAGTATGTATATTTTATTATATGAATTTTTATTATTTTGTTTGTTTTTAGTTGATTTATTCATATTAAGATATGTTTTGTTTTTTGTTTTTTGATATATAATTTGGGTTTTAGTTATTTGTTTTTGTTTTTCATTATAATATCATTTATGCTTTCATTATTTTCAACTTCATCATCATCATCGTCATAATAATAATTAGAATAGTTGGAATTTGAATTCTTTGGTATCAAGTTGGTTTTTATTTATCTTATTTTTGTATTTCGTTTATAGTAGAATGATTTAGTATTTATTTGTTTTTGTAATAACTGCAATTATTTTTAATATACTTCTTTTTGTTTTTCTTTATTATTTTTCAAGAAAATGATCCCTACAATGTTTTTTTCTGTGATTTTGTTGTTGTTTCGTTTATGGTTATTTATATATACTTTTTCAGTTTGTTTTTCTTTTTTTATATATATAAATATTATGTTTGTTTGTTTTGTTCTTGAATTTAAAATAATTTTGTTTT
>NW_026874769.1:0-16631 GCF_032173495.1 Musca vetustissima
TAAAAGAAAATTTTTTGAAGGGAATATTTTTCTATGGACCAGCATCAATAAGGCGTGGATTTTTAAAAGAAAATTTTTTGAAGGGAATATTTTTCTATGGACCAGCATCAATAAGGCGTGGATTTTTAAAAGAAAATTTTTTGAAGGGAATATTTTTCTATGGACCAGCATCAATAAGGCGTGGATTTTTAAAAGAAAATTTTTTGAAGGGAATATTTTTCTATGGACCAGCATCAATAAGGCGTGGATTTTTAAAAGAAAATTTTTTGAAGGGAATATTTTTCTATGGACCAGCATCAATAAGGCGTGGATTTTTAAAAGAATATTTTCTCAAGGACCAGCATCAATAAGGCGTGGATTTTTAAAAGAAAATTTTTTGAAGGGCCAGCATCAATAAGGCGTGGATTTTTAAAAGAATATTTTTCTATGGACCAGCATCAATAAGGCGTGGATTTTTAAAAGAAAATTTTTTGAAGGGCCAGCATTAATAAGGCGTGGATTTTTAAAGGAATATTTTTCTATGGACCAGCATCAATAAGGCGTGGATTTTTAAAAGAAAATTTTTTGAAGGGAATATTTTTCTATGGACCAGCATCAATAAGGCGTGGATTTTTAAAGGAATATTTTTCTATGGACCAGCATCAATAAGGCGTGGATTTTTAAAAGAAAATTTTTTGAAGGGAATATTTTTCTATGGACCAGCATCAATAAGGCGTGGATTTTTAAAAGAAAATTTTTTGAAGGGCCAGCATTAATAAGGCGTGGATTTTTAAAGGAATATTTTTCTATGGACCAGCATCAATAAGGCGTGGATTTTTAAAAGAATATTTTTCTATGGACCAATAAGGCGTGGATTTTTAAAAGAATATTTTTTCTATGGACCAGCATCAATAAGGCGTGGATTTTTAAAAGAATATTTTTCTATGGACCAGCATCAATAAGGCGTGGATTTTTAAAAGAAAAGAAAATATTTTTTTGGACCAGCATCAATAAGAAAATATTTTTTTGGACCAGCATCAATTGAAGGGAATATTTTTCTATGGACCAGCATCAATAAGGCGTGGATTTTTAAAAGAAAATTTTTTGAAGGGAATATTTTTCTATGGACCAGCATCAATAAGGCGTGGATTTTTAAAAGAAAATTTTTTGAAGGGAATATTTTTCTATGGACCAGCATCAATAAGGCGTGGATTTTTAAAAGAAAATTTTTTGAAGGGAATATTTTTCTATGGACCAGCATCAATAAGGCGTGGATTTTTAAAAGAAAATTTTTTGAAGGGAATATTTTTCTATGGACCAGCATCAATAAGGCGTGGATTTTTAAAAGAAAATTTTTTGAAGGGAATATTTTTATATGGACCAGCATCAATAAGGCGTGGATTTTTAAAAGAAAATTTTTTGAAGGGAATATTTTTCTATGGACCAGCATCAATAAGGCGTGGATTTTTAAAAGAAAATTTTTTGAAGGGAATATTTTTCTATGGACCAGCATCAATAAGGCGTGGATTTTTAAAAGAAAATTTTTTGAAGGGAATATTTTTCTATGGACCAGCATCAATAAGGCGTGGATTTTTAAAAGAAAATTTTTTGAAGGGAATATTTTTCTATGGACCAGCATCAATAAGGCGTGGATTTTTAAAAGAAAATTTTTTGAAGGGAATATTTTTCTATGGACCAGCATCAATAAGGCGTGGATTTTTAAAAGAAAATTTTTTGAAGGGAATATTTTTCTATGGACCAGCATCAATAAGGCGTGGATTTTTAAAAGAAAATTTTTTGAAGGGAATATTTTTCTATGGACCAGCATCAATAAGGCGTGGATTTTTAAAAGAAAATTTTTTGAAGGGCCAGCATTAATAAGGCGTGGATTTTTAAAAGAAAATTTTTTGAAGGGAATATTTTTCTATGGACCAGCATCAATAAGGCGTGGATTTTTAAAAGAAAATTTTTTGAAGGGAATATTTTTCTATGGACCAGCATCAATAAGGCGTGGATTTTTAAAAGAAAATTTTTTGAAGGGAATATTTTTCTATGGACCAGCATCAATAAGGCGTGGATTTTTAAAAGAAAATTTTTTGAAGGGAATATTTTTCTATGGACCAGCATCAATAAGGCGTGGATTTTTAAAAGAAAATTTTTTGAAGGGAATATTTTTCTATGGACCAGCATCAATAAGGCGTGGATTTTTAAAAGAAAATTTTTTGAAGGGAATATTTTTCTATGGACCAGCATCAATAAGGCGTGGATTTTTAAAAGAAAATTTTTTGAAGGGAATATTTTTCTATGGACCAGCATCAATAAGGCGTGGATTTTTAAAAGAAAATTTTTTGAAGGGAATATTTTTCTATGGACCAGCATCAATAAGGCGTGGATTTTTAAAAGAAAATTTTTTGAAGGGAATATTTTTCTATGGACCAGCATCAATAAGGCGTGGATTTTTAAAAGAAAATTTTTTGAAGGGAATATTTTTTGAAGGGCCAGCATCAATAAGGCGTGGATTTTTAAAAGAAAATTTTTTGAAGGGCCAGCATTAATAAGGCGTGGATTTTTAAAGGAATATTTTTCTATGGACCAGCATCAATAAGGCGTGGATTTTTAAAAGAAAATTTTTCTATTGGCCAGCATCAATAAGGCGTGGATTTTTAAAAGAAAATTTTTCTATTGGCCAGCATCAATAAGGCGTGGATTTTTAAAAGAAAATTTTTCTATTGGCCAGCAACAATAAGGCGTGGATTTTTAAAAGAAAATTTTTCTATTGGCCAGCATCAATAAGGCGTGGATTTTTAAAAGAAAATTTTTCTATTGGCCAGCATCAATAAGGCGTGGATTTTTAAAAGAATATTTTTTATTTCTTTATTTTTCAATTCATTTATTCATTGTCTAAATTATATATAAATTAAAATAAAAGTATAACTAAAAAATATCACAAAAATAAATAATACTAAAAAAATGTAATTAATACTTCCTTTCAAAGTTAGTACAGTGGCACTTAGGTGAGAATGTCAGACTTATTAGAGTAAAGAAGCAAATTATTAAAATTAAATATATAAAAATTTTATATATACACAAAGAAAATGTCGGGCCAAGATTGGAACTTCAGCTGCCAAAAAAAGTACGGCCCAATAGCTCAACTCCAAAAAATACTTCAACTATATATATCGACTGTGCTTAGGCGGCTGGATTCGACCCCGATTTAATAGCGATTAATTTCCAGTTTATTTTTGCTGACCTCTCGAATGACCGGTATCTCGACACGGCTAATGGGAGAGAAGGCGTATATAAAATATTATTTTTTTTTTTTTTGATTTTGAAGAAGAATTATATACAGGCACAAGTAAATTATACAAACACATAAACAGAGACACAATTATAATTTTCAAATCCGAACATCCATTCGATGGGCTTCTCAGGACACAAGTTTTCTTGATGTTCACGTCGCAATTTGACATCGATGAAATTTTGAATTTTGACGACAATTTTGGACATATATGTACGCTATATACAATAGAGATTTTTAATCTAGGCTAACAATCACACACACACACATATGTATAGCAAATAACCAGTAACCCAGCAAACAATTTTACAAATGAGTTATATATTTTTGGTTTTTTTATATAAAAAATTAAACTTTATTGATAATTTATGTCACAAATACATACATATAAATAAATTTACATATATAAAATGAAAGCATATAATTTTTTTTGCATAAAATATGGTATAAATATAAATGCATATCTAAAGACTGCAGGCAAACAGGGTTATAATGAAAAAAATATGGATCAGAGAACACCCAGGGAAGTTTTGTGGGAATTCATTATAACCCTGTTGTACTGTATGGATTTTATGGTGGGAGTAATTTGACCTATGGTAAACGATTTTCCAAATATTTTTTTTTATTTTTAATGTTTTTTTTCGGAATTCTAAAAATCTTGTTCTTTTGGCTTGCCATAGAATGAGGATATTTCGGAATGCATTTGAGATTAAGGCAAATATATTATTTTTTTTTCTTTTTGGTTTACAACTTAAAAACTATTGTTTTTTTTTTTTTGTATACAAATAAGTTGTTTTGTTTCATTAAATATATAACACTGATATTATGAGAATTCTTCTTTTTTTCTTTATCATCACCCACTGAGACATTGAAAGACACATCAAAATAGAAACAAATATATATTCAGAAAAAAAAACAAATTTACGTTCTGAAAATGGAAATGGTATCCATCAAGAAGACAGCACCATTGATGATCATCAATGAACCGGCAGCCAAGGCATTACGTTTGCTTTCCTTGAACAAGAGATCGGATCTATCGTGCCATTGATCAATGATCAGGGCGCCAGAGATGACAAACAGGACACAGCCAATGATGGAGAACAAACCGTTCAAACGTTTCTCAACCACTGAGTTGATGACATGACCTATTTTTTTGGAGAGAGGAAAGAGAGAGAGAAGACTGTAACATCATTTTATTCGAAAATTTGATCTGAATTCGATCTTACCAATCAAAATGACAGCACAGATGACAGCATAACCACCCATGGTACCGCACACAATCAAGGCATTACTGGAGAAATTGCCACTTGTCTCCCAGAGAACAATGCAAACGACGGCAATTACCTAAAAGAGAGAGAGATAGAGAGATATACAAATTAGTAAATAGTCAGAAAATTTATATTCGGTAGTAGGGATACGTATGTCGAATTTCGACTAATCGATTTTTCGTAATGAAAAGGGCTAAAATTTTAAGTCATGTTTTAATCATGAAGAAAGGAATCGGACGAATATATATATATATATATATATCTCAGCACTAATTTCAACAAAACGTCGCATGTAGTGACGTGCAGATATGAGTACATAATTATTTTTTTTTTTTCATTTCTAAATGAAAACCAGTGAGCGGAGCAGTATAGTCGGACGGGGCCGACCATACGATACCCTACACAACTACCACGAACTCTAACTTTCTGAGGATGTTTATTCCGAGTCTGAGTAATATTTCGTGATATTTGCCCCCTCTTGCCCGATTAGAGGTCAACAACACCTCTTCCTTACTTTTTCGAATATTCAGTACAGTACATTCAATAATTACTTGTACAGATTATCTTCACGGTGGGTTGTGTTGTGATTTTCGGATTATACTCGACCCGAAAACACTCAAAAAATTAAGTTTTCGGTCCATTTCATACCAAAATTTTAATCTGATCATCACCGAAAATTGTAGGCGTTGTTCTTGACCATAACTGGAACTTCATGAAAAATTTTTAAGCCATCAGCGCGATATTTCCCCCTCTAATGTGGTAATGGGTTACTAAATAATATCTGAATACGTAAGAACCTGTAAATATTTGACTGTAACTCCCACATCTGAGTAGATACATCACTATATTTGGTATCAATTTAAAGGCCAACCACTCCTCTTGGATATGTTATCAACTCCTCGGGTCTACATCCTCCAGGAGTAAATATATATATGACATAGAATACAAATTTTGTCATTTTTCACACAAAAGTCAGGGTCCATTTGACCCGCTAAATATTGACCGATCTTTATCAAAACATGCACGCTTATTCTCTGGCCCGATCCCCTTCTCCATGCAAAATTTCGCGGTGTTTGGGCCATAATTGCAGCCTCTGGAGCGACCAGAAAAACCGACAAAAATAATGTTTTTGGTCCATTTCATCCCCTAAATATTAATCGATCTTTTCCAAAAACAATAGGGGTCTTCATTGGCCAGAACCCATCCTACATGCAAAATTTCGTGAAGATTGGTCCATAACTGTGGCCTGTATCGTGTTTACAAATTATAATGGACAGACGGACGGACACACATGTCTAGATCGACTCAGCTAGTCGAGATATGACGATCGGTATACTTAAAGGTGGGTCTAGGACCAATATTTCGCGGCGTTACAAACATTTGGGGCTGCACAAAGCTATAATACCCTGACAACATAGTTGTGTAGGGTATAAATATAGAAACTTAAAATTTTAAGTGATTATTTATAATCTTTCGAGTCGAGCTTGATGATCTAAGTTTTGCAATGAAAAGGAAAGCCAGGAGAAGAACCTACGTACACACCATTATGTGACGCGTTTCGCCGTTGGTTAAGCGGCTCATCAGGCATATTGGGCTATGTGGCATTACAAATTTCGTACGTTGATAACATGTTTTTATTCCGCCATGATGCGAAACTTGCATATGCGAATTAAATTCAAATTTGTCAAAGTTCGATCTTCATTCTAGGAACAATCCTTTTCAAAGCAGTTTTTTTTGTACCGATGGATAATTAATCCACACTCCTACAATTGCATCCATGGTATACACATGTTTTTGCGCAACCGTTTTGGAAGTGTGTTGATGGCTCAGAACGTTAAGTGGTCTTGGCAACATTTGTGTTGCTCCGAGGGCCTAGGTTCGAGGTTTATTTGAAAGTAATTTTAAGTGATTATTTATATTTGCAATGAACTTAAAATTATTTTATTTTTTTAAACCTTGTTCAACTCAACAAAAAACTCAAAAAAATAGATATATGAACAGAACAAAAATAACTCGCATGTACTCAATTTTGTATTTTCAAAATCGGTATCATTTGGAGCATTTTTAGAACTTGATTTATAACCCTTTATTTATTTATTTATTTTTTTTGACCATATTTATACGTTTTGGCATACTTTCATCTAATTCCTGTATAACTTTATTAGGTATGCTCAGCCATTGACGCTGTACTCGTTCCCACAGGTCTTCTAATTTTGATGGAGCTGATTGGTACAACAACAGATGTCTTTCTAATATTGACCATAATTTCTCAACCTGTGGCCAATTCATCACTTGAAAATATGTGTACTATTTTTGCACTATGCTTCGGATCACCATCCTATTGAAAGACAACCTCATCTTCAGGATATGCCCTCATGTCAACAAACTCGGATAGATGAGTCTGCAAAATGGCTAGGTAGTATTCCTTCTTCATGGCGTTGAATGGTATCACCAGAACGACGCCAACAATACTGTCCCCTGGGAAACGGTTAAATTTTGATTCATCTGACCAGAAAACTTGTTTCCAGTCATCTGTCGTCCAATTTTTAGCTTGCGAACTTCATTCGGGCCATTTGCAATAAATTCACTATCTTGCTTATTTTTGGCAACAGAAATATTTTTCGGCATTACGAACTTGTTCTTCTTCATTTCTAGCATCATACGCGAGCGTCCGCGAATGACCACCGATATGGACTTCATTGGCTATTTTACCGGATGACTTTTTTATTTTTGACAACAGAAGTATTTTTCGGCGTTACAGACTTGTTCTGCTTCATTTCTGTCATTATAAGCGGATGTTGTGGCTAGGAAGTTTCTGGCTCTGTTGTTTTAAAGCGTAGTTGATTTCGCCTGGTGTTTCTTCGGCTATTTTGATCGTAGATGAAGAATAGCTGGAATGCGGCACATAGTTCTATGAGTCGCTCATTCTGTTTGTTTTTAACTCCACATCCATGTTCTGCCATTGTTGAACGGGCTTTGGTTATCGCGTTTCCTATTTTAGCGTTAAAGTCACCCACGAGAATTACGATGTCTTCTCTCCGAATTTCATTAAGGGTTGAGTTGAATTCATCTTTCACAGTATCTTTAGCATCTTTCGTAGTACTGCATACTCTACATCGCACTGTGCCATTATCACACGGTTAGATATTGGCTTCGATCCATTTTCTGCGAAAAGGCTTCAAACTTGTGCTATATGGGATCCATTTGGTTGCGAGTATTGCTGTTCGGTGAATTTCCTTGTACGAGAAAATGTAGCCACCAATTATCAGCTGGAATATGTGAACCAGTTCTTTTCTTGTTGCACGAGCTTTGGTGTGCGCATTCCCTATTTTAACGTTAAAGTGAAACTTGAGAATCATAATGTCTCTTCTACGAATTCCATTAAGGATGAATGTGTATTGTGCATAGAATCACAGTATCCTCAGCACCTTTACGTAGGATATTAGCACAGTGCTACGGTGAAGTTTCTCCATCACTCCTAAATCGAGCCATTATTACACGGCCAGATATTGGTCTCCAACGACTTCTTAGTGTTCTTCGACATTATGATCCCAATTCCGCTTTCATTGCCATTTTCTTTTCCACTGTCTAACATATAGATGCCATTTTCTGTTGCTTTTATTCATTTCATTTCGCTTATACCTATACAGGATGCCATTTGATATTCTAGCTTTTCAAGCCTCTATACTTCATGGAGATCAACCTTCAAGATAGTGTTCGATACCATCAGACGAACTGTCATGTGTGAAGCATTGGGCTAAGCGGTAATATTCCAGAGTATGACCTGTTCTAGCTGTGCAAGCATTTATGCTTCACAAGGAGCACACCCTTTGTATAAACTGTTCGTCGATTCCAAGGAAGCTTTTGATAGCATCAGAAGAAACAAAAAAAGAACGATCCGAATAATATAAGATCATCGTTCATCATCATCGTTTTGCTCTCGTTCGCCCAGTTTCTCTTCAATTCAATCCGAATTAACTGACGTGTACGAACGATGAAAGAAAACGTTCAATACAATCGGGCGAACGATCATATGGGAAGCCTTGAGGAAAAAGTAAGTACATCAGAAAATGATATGAATAATATAAGATCATCGTTTACGAAGTTAATTTTTCTCTTGTTAACTAGTTCTCGTTGATGCAATCCGAATTAACTGTCGTGTACTAAACGAAACTTTGGACCTAAATACATGAACTAGTTTCTTTTGCAAATGAAGCCGTAGATGACCGATTCGATTCAGGAATGAGATTCCACTAGCCTAGTATCTGAATTAATCAAAACATTATTGAAGGAAATTCAGGCGCAATTCACCCTAATTATCTAAGTTTAATTTGTTATATCATATGTTATATTCTCGTGGTATACCTATCTTAGCTCCCTTTTATAATTCAGAAGAAAAATATGATCTGAGACAGAAGATCTACACTGCGTATTTCCCAATAATCATAGTATTTCTTAGACGACAACCAGATGTCGTTGAATTCGTCACATAAAAAAGTGATGCCAAATTTTATTTATTTTATTTCATATTTATTTCCATATTTTCTTAATGATATTTCAAAATACAAAATATATCAAATAAAAATACGGCACCATTCACTATGGCCATAGAACCGGCAATATTTAAATAATTTCGATTATCTCGTCTATAATTCGGAGACCATTGATCTAAAATAACCGTTCCAGATGATACAAACAATATGACAGCGGCAAAATTTAATAATATGGCAACACGTTTATCGAATACGGCATCCAAGAAATAACCTAAAAACAGGAAATTTTGAAATAAATTCAAAAGTCACAGGATGTGTGTAGGGAAAATAGACTAATTACCAATTAACAAACAAGTTCCGATAATTAAATAACCGCTTAAAGTTCCACACACCAACATTGCCTGACTGCTATAATTTAGATCCCCAACACACTCAATCAAAATAATACAAATTGTGGTGAATGACTGGGAATAAAAAAAAATTGAAATTATTTTGAGTGGGATTGAGGATAAATTATAATTATTATTGAGGATAAATAATTATCCCCAGAAAATATATAAGGGACTTACATGGACAATGGACTATAGGCGAGATTCGTTACGAACACAATAAAAGTTGGAGAGAGAGAAAGAGTACATTTTCAAGAAAAACATTTAGAGAGAAATCAGTCTTGAAAACCTGTTTAAATTGAGGTTAGATGGAAATAATAATGAACCGTAAAAAAATGAAATGAACCCTAAGAAAATAGCAGAAGATTCCAAAAAAATAGTGAAGAAGCCTCCAAACGATTTTTAGATAAGAAATGAAGATCTGTAATTGAAGCACTGTAAACCAGTCTTTTTTCCTCCAGGACAAAAGAATTTAATTTTTAACCTACAGAATGATATCAGATTTCGAATAGACACTTACAAAATTTCAAACTTCTTGAAGACAGCTGATTTTGTTTTTCAATCTTATTTTCTATTAAAAAAAAATAACCCTTACGTCTTGCATTTTTTCGTCTACCTACTCAGACGTTATGTTTACATTATAAAAACAATAACACTCACTTCTTGTCACTGAACTTCAGCGTTACGTATATTTTACCAAGTGTACGCAAACCCCATCCAATCATTGCCCATCCTATTTACTCTTGAAAATATTCAGCGATAAACTTCAAGTGTCATTTGAAAGAAAAAAAACTATTCCCCCTGTTGATTCCTGACCAACGATTTCCAACACTTCTCTACAATAACAACCAACAATAAATTTAACTGATTGTCACTTTGTGATTTTTTCTGAAAAGGTTGTCTAATTCCCCATAAGTCGCAGACACTTCACATGGCAAAATTGTAAAAAAAGTATTTTATCTTTTTTAACACTTTTAAGTCCCTGGAGAATTAGTAACAAGAGAACTGCTATATATGACAATTGCAAATGTTTTGCCGAAAACAAAGTTATTAGTAATTTATATAAGTGATTTGAGGCGTGACAATTAAATTCCACCTCTAAGAAAACAGCAGCTCATTTATGATTTTAATATAATTCCATGGATAACGTTTGGATTGTTGGGTATATACAATAAATTTTGGAGATTGATTTATAAAAAATAAAAAAGGAAACTTGTTGATTCATACATTTTGCATTTTAATAATTAATTACTGATTAAAAAATCGTTAAAATATATACACGAAATATTTTTGAGGTACTAAATAAAGAGTGGGTTCAAAAAAATGTAGTTGATGGTCCTAAACAACGTTTAAAGTCTCTAAAGAATATTTTTGAAAAATCGAGAGAAGTGTGACCTTTTTTTAGAAAATTCTTAAGGTAGCCTATATTAGCGAGGATTTTTTAAAGTTTATTTTTTGAGGGTCGGTATAGACAAAGAACATTTACAAAACTTGTTGATTCATACATTTTGCATTTTAAAATTTATTAATAAACCAGTGAGCGGAGCAGTATAGTCCGACGGGGCTGACCATACGATACCCTACACAACTTCCATGAAAATCTAACATTCTTTGGTCCTATGTTCTGAGATTGGGCAATATTTCGCGATATTTTCACACTTTTGGCTAGCTAGAGGTCAGCAAATGCTACAAATAATTAGTACAGCTCCTGTAATTATTTCACCGTGGGTTGTGTTGTGATGTTCGGCTTCCGACTCGAAAAGTACAAATAATTAAGTTTTCGGTCCACTTCATCCGAAAAATTATTATCTGATCATAACCTAACATTTTAGGCGTTGTCCTTGACCATAACTGGAACCTCATGGAACATTTCAAAGCGATCAGCGCTATATTTCCGCCCTCCAGTGTGGTAATAGGTTACTAAATAATATATGAATACGTAAGCACATGTAAATATTTAAGTGTAACTCCCGCATCCGAGTACCTACGACAATATAATTGGTATCAATTTAAAAGTCGTCCACTCCTCTTGCATATACCGTCAACTTCTCGGGTCTTTGTTATATAGCGTTATAGAACACAAATTTTGTAATTTTTCACACAAAAGTCAGGGTCCATTTGGCCCGCTAAATATTGACCGATCTTTATCAAAGCAGGCATGATTATTATTTGACCCAATCCCCTCCTCCATGCAAAAATTCGGTGTTTAGGCCATAATTGCGGCCTCTGGAGTAACCAGAAAAACCGACAAAAATTAAGTTTTTGGTCAATTTCATCCCCTAAATATTAACCGATATTTTCCAAAACAATAGTGGTCTTCATTGGCCAGAACCGATGCTACATGCAAAATTTCGGAAAGATTGGTCCATAAATGTGGCCTGTATCGTGTTTACAAATTATAATGGACAGACGGACGGACGGACACACATGTCTAGATCGACTCAGCTAGTCGAGATATGACGATCGGTATACTTAAAGGTGGGTCTAAGACCAATATTTCGCGGCGTTACAAACTTTTGGGGCTGCACAAAGCAATAATACCCTGACAACATAGTTGTGTATGGTATAAAAATACAAAAATTGTATACGTTAATATGTAGTTTTGAGGTACTTAAAAACTGTTGATTTAAAAATATTTTTCAGGTCTTCAAACTATCTCGGATTTTTTAAAGAATTGTTTATATCAATAATTTTTTTTCAAATGTATTTGTTGAAGGGCAAGATACTTTGGAGATTGATTTAAAACATTTACAGAACTTGTTGATTCATACATTTTGCATTTTAATAATTAATATATAAGTTTAAGACAATTTGTAGAATTCCTCTTTCACAGTATCATGAGCATCTTCCATAGTAGCATAGCGCTGTGCTGTGGTAACGTATCTTCATTACCCTTAAATCATGCTATTATCACACGATCAGATATTGGTCTACAACGACTTAGCAGCGTTTTTCGACATTATGATCCCAACTCCGCTTTCTCCTCTATTTTCTTTTCTACTGTTTAGTATATAGTTGCCCTTTTTGGTGGGAAGTTCATCCCTTTTCTTCATATGATTTCGTTTACACCATAAACATCGATCTTATAAGATGCCATTTGATATTCTAGCTGTGCAAGCCTCGATGCTTAATGTAGATCACCCTCTGCAACTAGTCTTCATCGACTTCAAGAAAGTGTTCGATACCATCAGACGAGCTGTCATGCGAGATGCATTGGGCTAAAAGGGAGTATCCCAGAATATGATCCGAATAATGCAATTTGCTGTTCTAGCTGTGCAAGCACGTCCTGTGACTTTTTTCGGAATACTCATAAGCGAGGATGTTTTAAAGCATATTTTTCGAGGGACGAAATATACAGGCAAATTTAGAGATTGATTTACAAAAAAATATTGGTTAATACATTTTGCATTTTTAAAAATTAATAACAGAGAATAATAATCGTTAATTAAAACTATATTTTTTATTAGACCTCCCAAAATATATTTTAAAAATAAGGCGATAAAATTAAACTATTTTTTAAAGAATAATTTTGGAAGGATTATAAGGAGAGTGAATTTTATTAGAACCATTTTTGAGGGACAGAATAATTTTTAAGGGTCCTTAAGAAGCGCAGATATGTAAAGAATAATTTTTAGAGGGATGTATGAATTAGGTGCTTAAGGAATATTTTTTGAGGGACTATAAGAAGAGCATATTTTAAAAGAATACTTTTTTAAGGACTATAGAAGCATACATTTTTTATGAATCATTTTAGAGGGGCTGAGGAAAGCGTAAAATTTTTTTTATAGCATAATTTTAAAGGTGCTATAAGAAGCGTGTATTTTTAAAAGAATACTTTTTGAGGGACCATAAGAAGCATGGATTTCTTAAACAAAAATTTTTGAGGTTCCTTAAGAAGTGCAGGTTTCAAAAAAAAAAAGGAAATATTTGGGTACCTGTAAAAATTGTGGGTTTCTCAAAGAATATGTTTTGAGGGTCAATAAGAAACGTGGAGTTTTTTAAAGAATATTTTTTGAGTGCCTATACGAAGCAAGGATGATTTAAAAAATGTTTGTTGAAGGTTTATAAGCATGGATTTTTTAAAGAATATTTTTTCAAGGACCAACATTAGCGTGGATATTTGAGGGTTAAAAATGTTTTTGAGGGTCTATAAGAAGCGGGGATTTTTTAAATAATATGTTTAGGGTCTATTAGAAGCTTAGATTTTTTAAAGAATAATTTTTGAGGGTCTTTAAGAAGTGCAGATTTTTAAAGAATAATTTTTTACGAAGAGTGGATTTTTGAAGAATAATTTCTGAGGGACCATAAAGTGCTTGGGGGTTTAAACAATAAATTTGGAAGAACTACAAGAATCGTGGAATTTTTAAAGAATAATTTTGGGAGGACTACAAAAAGCGAGGACTTTTTAATGAATAATATTGGAAGGATAACAAGAAGCGTGGAGTATAATTTTGGAAGGACCACAAGAAACGTGGACTTTTTAAAGAATACTTTTGGAAGGACTATGAGAGGCATGGATTTTTTAAAGAATATATTATGAGTTATTTTTAGATAATAATTTTTGAGTGGAATATTTTTGAGGGTCTATTGGAAACGAGGAAGATTTAAAAAATGTCTATGTGAAGCGTGGATTTTTTAAAGAATAATTTTTCAACGACCAACAGAATCGTTGATTTCTCCAAGAATAGTTTTTGAGGGTCTGTAAGGAGCTAGAGTCTTTTAAAGAATAATTTTTAGGGTCCTTAAAAAAACTTTGATTTTTAAAGAATAATTTTTGAGGAACTATAAGAAACGTGGGTTTTGAAACAATAATTTTGGAAGGACTACAAGCAGCGTGGACTTTTTAGATACTAATTTTTGAGAGACCTTAATAAGCGTTTACTTTTTAAGAACATATTTTGAGGAACTGTGAGAGGTGTGGAATTTTCTATAAATGCTGTTTGAGAAACTATAAGAAGCTTATTTTTTTATTATTATAGATAATTTTTGAGAAACTATAAAAAGTTTTGATTTTTTCAAAAGTGTTTTTAGTAACAAAACCTGAATTATTTAAATATATTTTTTAAAGTTCTATCGGAATGTAGAATTTAATTTATAAATTCTAAAATAATTTTTTGTATTAACATCTTTTGCCTTTCGATATTAGAAATTATTTCCACAGAAAAATGATAATGATTTTTTTGCTTTCATTTTTGTGATATTTAAAAATAAAAATAGCTGCATTACTCATTCAATGGTGTCAGCTGATTATTTTACAAATATATTTTATAAAAATTATTGACCGAAAGATGACTGAACCACTTAACATGCATCCATATGAGTGCAATTTCAGGCTGATAAGAGTGATTCAAAGAATTCTTCTCGAAATAAGTTCACAAATAAACAATAATGTAAACAAGACAAAAATTTCAAATGGAATGTAAACGAAGTGTGTCATTAAATGAGGATAATAAGGCAGGCATATTTGATATGAACAATTATGAACATATTCATATGCAAATATACATATGTATGTATATAAAATAATATTAGATCTTTCATCTTAGTAGAAAAACAGTACAAATATTTGTCAAATTTTAGGCCAAATAAATAAATTCGAATATGCGGAGAAATTTGTGAATATATGGGGAAAACATTATCTACAATTTTTTGAGAGCTTTGTTCAGAAAAATTACCAAGTTCCCAATATTGTGTGTGTCTTTCTTTTTATCACATATTACGACCAAATCCCAAACCATTTGTCGAACATTAACTTCTTTTTTTTTTTTTTTTTTTGCTAAATTCCTTTATAATCTAAATAAGTTCCCTTTCGATTTTTTTTTAATCGCCATCTAAATGCAAAAATCCTCTAAATATTATTATAATGATGGATGATATCATTTTGAAAAATAAATGGAGGGAGTAGAGAAATAATCAAGCGCACTGCAATGTGTTTGGCATACTTATTTACATTTGAATTAAATTTTATTTATTTTTTTTCAAATTTGAAGTCAAAACGTTGTCGTGTGATTGAATTATTTTTTTATTTGTGTTAGGTTTTCAGTGACTGTGCTAGCCTGGTCGTTCATGGAATTCTAAATGAAAAACCGCAGACGTGCGTTGAGTTTAGAATTTTTTGCAAATGGTATTCGATAACAACCGTTTTATTTATTTTTTACTAATATGAGTCATTCGATACCACATTCAAGGAAATATCGGGCAAGAAACCAAGTGCATTATTAAGGAAACCATTAGAAGCAAATAAAAATAAAATTTTTTTGGCATCGAATTTGGTTTTGAAAATTTAAAAAACTTGTTGATTCATACATTTTGCATTTTTTAAAAGAATATTTTTTCAACCACCAATAGAGGCGAGAATTTTTTAAAGAATATTTTTTCAACAACCAACACAGGCGTGGATTGTTTTTAAAATATATTTTTGAGGGTCGTTAATTTATTAAAGAATGTTTTTTGAGGGTCTATATGAAGCTTGACTTTTGTAAGGAATATTTTTTGAGAATCTATCTATGAGGTTCTATAAGAAGCCTGGATTTTTTAAAGAAAACATTTTAAGGGTCTATAAGAACAGTGGATTTTTTAAAGAATATTTTTTCAACCACCAACAGAGTCCTCGATTTTTTAAAGAATATTTTTTAAACCACCAACAAAAATAAAGAATATAATTAAAGAGGCCATCATAGGGATGGATTCAGATGCTATTAGAAATGTGGATTTTGTAAGGAATATTTGTTGAGGGTCTATAAGAAGGGAGGATTTTTTAAAGAATATTTTTGAGGGTCGTGGATTCTTTTAGGTCTGTAAGAAACGTTTTGAGGATCTAAAAGAAGCGTGAAATTTTTGAAGAATAACTTTTGAGGGTCGTGGACTCTTTAAGGTCTGTAAGAAGCGTGTATTTTTAAGGAATATTTTTGAGGGTCTATAAGAAGCGTGGATTTGTATACCCTACCCCATAGTATGGAGGGTATATTAATTTTGTCCGTCCGTCTGTTTAAATCACGCTATCTTCTGAAGGAATTGAGAAAGGGTGATGAAATTTTGCATAGGTTTGTCTTTTGTCTGCAGGCAGGTCAAGTTCGAACGAATGCGTTGCATTTCGGTACCTAGTAGTCGTATATAGTAACAAATCTCCCCACAAAAATTATTAATATTAGCCCCTTTTTTTGGTAGTCCCCATATAACCCCCTTTTTATACCCTCCCCCATAG
>NW_026874770.1:0-16676 GCF_032173495.1 Musca vetustissima
TGGTGGTTAGTTAATTTGAAAATAATAAAAACTGAAGCAGGGCAATGAAAACATAAAAGAAAACATTTAATAACGCAGCATGGAGGCCACTTGTGTGTCAGGAGCCAAGTTAAAAAGCAATTAAATACAAATTGAAAATCTGTCATTAGAGCCTAAATTTACATTTCATATTTTAAATGATGGTTGGAAAAAACGCAAATTAATACTGCTATGTAATAAAAAAAGTAATGCTGTTGCTTCGGCCTCAAAATGACATAAAAAATTTTAAATATTAATTTTTTTTCTCATCAACTTTCTCCTGGATGTTGTGTAAGACCCATTATAAACACAAGCAATAGAAAAATCATAAACAAATTAATGTTTTCAAAAAAAGAACAGCAATTCATAAGAAATTTATAAAACCATGTCCATGTCGGCGGGAAACGGATGTAGTCTTATGTTGTCATTTGTGTGGAAGGAACCGTAAACACAATTCCGTCCCGCCATTCATACACGGTACATACTAAACATAACTTTTGAAATTTTATAGAGGAACAACAACAGCTTCCATATTCCGTTGCCATTCGACCATACTTCATCTGTCATTAAACTGTTGATGGTAAATACCAATGGCGTTCCGACACCAACTCTGACAGCATCACTCCTATGGCACATTTATTCATCGAAACAGTGGTGTACAATTATAATAATCCATTTATTGGAACCTGATAATAATTTTTGAAATAATTAAAATTTTTCATGGGGACTATCTTATTCTATTGCGTGCTAGTATGGGTCGGAACCTTTATGAGGGAGGTATAAAAAAACGTGGTATATACAACATAAATAAAGTTTCGGAATTGGTTGTTCTCTCCATCAAAGAATCGGAATGTCATATCACTGTTACTTCAATGGAAAGTTCTTTTAACTTCCCGAAAATGGATGTACATTGCTTTGGGAGCTTTGTTGAAACATCAACCTATATCGAAATTTGTCTGCAACATTTTTATTTTCGCTGTCCAAACTCCCTTATGCCAAATTACATATACTTCAACATATCGAAAAATATGTTTATCACCCTCAGAAATGTGGTTGAAACATACAGTGAAATTGTTCTGCAAGTTTGATGTTCACATTTTAAGAACCCGGAATGTCAATATTAATCCCTTTCGATGACATGAGGTCAAAAATTTGAAAACAAAGCCATATAAAATCCCAAAGCGAAAACTTATGTCAAGACATGGGCCTATGTTGATAATTTTCTGCATAGATGAATGTCGGCCTCCAAAAACTAAAATGCGACTAAGACCATCAAAATATCGGCAACTAGCATATGCCCGCTACTTCAATAATATCGACTATAATTAAGAAACCAGTGAGCGGAGCAGTATAGACGGACGGGACTGCTTCTATCTTCTGAGTTTGGGCAATATTTCGCGATATTTGCACACTTCAGTGGTAAATATATACGCTATAGAATACAAATGTTGTCATTTTTCACACAGTTAGGGTCCATTTGACCCGCTAAATATTGACAGATCTTTATCAAAACAGGCTCTGGCCCGATCCACTTCTCCATGCAAAAATTCGCGGTGTTTGGACCATAATTCCGGCCTCTGGTGCGACCAACGAAACCGACAAAAATAAAGTTTTTTGTCCATTTCATCCCCTAAATACTAACCGATCTTTTCCAAAAACAATAGGGGTCTTCATTGGCCAGAACCCATCCTACATGCAAAATTTCATGAATATTGGTCCATAACTGTGGCCTGTATCGTGTTTACAAATTATAATGGACACATGGACGGACGGACGGACACACATGTCTAGATCGACTCATCTAGTCCAGATATGACGATCGGTATACTTAAAGGTGGGTCTAGGACCAATATTTCGCGGCGTTACAAACTCTTGGGGCTGCACAAAGCTATAATACCCTGACAACATAGTTGTGTAGGGTATACAAATTAACTTCAAATATTAGGCTGGGGAAAAAGAAATCCATTATTTTTTCGGCATATATGTAGTATCGATCAAACAATTTCAGATTTATGCTCGTTGTAAGGGTGAAATTTCGCAGTAAAAAACCAGTAAGGAAAGTAGTGAAGTCGGACTGGGCCAACTATGTAATACCCTTCACAACCTTGGGTATATTCTACATATCGCTCATTTGCTGCATGACAGGCATAACTTCTAAGTTTTGAATTTACACAGACATTACATAGAACAGAGGAAATTCTATAGAGTCTCAACCAGAGTGTGTACGAGATATTCATATGATTTTTTTGAGTTATTTTTGAGTTATGCCTGTCTTGCAGCAAACGTATCCTAACAGACATTGACATGCAATTGAACGAAATTTAAGGGGACCCCCCATTCTCGGGGTCAAAATTTTTGTATTTAATTCAAATCTACACTAATTCAAGAATGTCCCTACAAAATTTCAAGTGAAAATCCCAATAACTCTTGAAGATATAGCCGATTTATTGTGTCAGCATCAAGTGACGGCTAAATGGCTTCTCAAACTTTAAACGCATTTTTCTCTTTTGCGAGTGGCGGGCACGATAACTCAAAAACTAATAACCCAATCGATTCCAAATTTTAACACGTTTTTCCCTTAAATGTGTGATCCCAATCTATATCTAAACCGACTAACATCAATCCCTACACATGTCATTCTGAAAACTATGCTACATTTTGAAAATCGATTTAAAGCAAACTTGACACACGTTATTTGGTATGTTGCACGGTTTAAAATTTAATCTCTGTCAGACATCCATTGATTGGTATATAATAAACATGAATAGGTCGAAATTATATATGGAAGCTATGCTATATCTATATCTGAACCGATTTCAAGGAAACTTGCAAGAGATTAATTTATATTAACTTCAGTACGTTGGGCCAATCGGCCTATCTATGGATCTTTAGTGCACCATTTACTTAAAATCGGACGATAATATATATATATATATAGGAGGTGTATGTAAATCTAAACCGATTTTCACGAAACTTAGCACACATCATTCTCGACTTAATTCACTACACTATGCCAAATTTCGTGAAAATCTAAGGATATATAGGGACTTTGGTGCACCAAATATCTATAATCGGACGAAGATATATATGGGAGCTATATCTAAATCTTAACCGATTTTCACGAAACTTAGCACACATCATTCTAGACTTAATTCAGTACGCTATGCCAAATTTTGTGAAAATCGAAGGATATATAGGGACTTTGGTGCACCAAATACCTAAAAACGGATGAAAATATATATGAGAGCTATATCTAAATCTGATCCGATTTTCAAGAAACTTAGCACACATTAGCACACAAATACAATGGGACTGGATATCATTTAGTGGAAATATTGACGGAATATCTCTCACATAAATATAATTTTGAAGACAAAATAAACGTCATATCTCAGGCAGCTGAAGCAAAATTCTTTTCCAACGTAACTAGGAAAAAGGATAAATACCTTTTTTAGATTGTGTCTAGGAAATCGAATCTAGTGAGGTTAAATCACTTGTTCGTTAGGTTATAGCAGTTGTTTGAAGGATTCCAACATTGAATTACTGAAGTGAAACCCTTCAAAGCCGTGTAAGAATTAAAACTTCAATTTACGCTTCAGTACGCTTTGCCAAATTTCGTGCAAATCGAAAGATATATAGGGACTTAAGTGCACCATTTACATAAAATCGGACGAAAATATATATGGAAGCTATATATAAATCTGAACCAAATCGTATGAAAATTAGCACACGTCATTGCAGACTTAATTCAGTACGCTGTGCCAAATTTCGAGCAAATCGAATGATTTTCAGGGACTTTGGTGCACCATTTACCTAAAATCGGGCGAAACTATATATCGGAGCTATATGTAAATCTGGGCCGATTTTCTTCATTCTAGACTTAATTCATTTCATTCTAGACTTAATTCAGTACGTTGTGTCAAATCGAATGATTTTCAGGGACTTTGATTGGTATATAATAAACATGAAACTTGCCAGAGATTAATTTATATTAACTTCAGTACGTTTGGTCCATCGGCCTATCCATGTATCTTTAGTGCACAATTTACTTAAAATCGGACGATAATATATATATATATATATATATATATAGGAGCCGATTTTCACGAAACTTAGCACATCATTCTCGACTTAATTCATTACGCTATGCCAAATTTCGTGAAAATAGAAGGATATATAGGGACTTTGGTGCTCCAAATATCTAAAATCGGACGAAAATATATATGGTAGCTATATCTAAATCTGAACGGATTTTCATGAAACTTAGCACACCTTATTATAAACGCATTTCAGAACGCTTTGCGAAATTTCGTGCAAATCGAAAGATATATAGGGACTCTAGTGCAACATTTACATAAAAGCGGACGAAAATATATATGATAGCTATATCTAAATCTGAACCGATTTTCACGAAATTTTGCATACATAATTCTAGACTTAATTTAGTAAGCTGTGCGAAAATTCGTGCAAATCGAATGATTTTTAGGGACTTTCAGTACGCTTTGTCAAATTTAGTGCAAATCGAAAGATATATAGTGACTTTGGTACACTATTTACATTAAATCGGACGAAAATATATATGCGAGCTTTATCTAAATCTGAACCGATTTTCAACAATTTCAATAGGGTTCGTCCTTGGGCCAAATAAATGAGCTGTGCCAAATTTCATCCAAATAGGTTTATAAATGCGATCTGTACTTGGTTCACAATTTAACATCAACAGTCGGATGGACGGAAGGTAATTCTATGAATATTCTCGAAAGGAACCATTTGTCTATCTCGATTTATTTTGCCTGTTACAAACATATGCACAAAGACATAATACCCTGTACCACAGTGTGGTGAAGGGTATAACACATATTGTGCGATGTGCATCTTTAACATCGAAAACGAGCATAAATCTCAAATTGTTTGATCAATACTTTACGAGATCTGCTGTTTATATGGGGGTCACAACAAAACTTGAAGCAATACTGCAATTCACTTTTCCGCGAAGGTGGTTTTACACTCAAAAAGAGCTCGGAACGAAAACTTCAGTTCTTTCTGTTTGAAAACGCAGCTAAAATCTTTTAAATACTGATCGTGGACCAATATAGCCCCAATCGCCAATACCAAACATCCTGGGAGTTGAAGGCAATGTATGCTCAAAATTCAAATAGATATCCAAAATATTGCGAGCCATCCATGCCAAGGAGTCTCGGACGAATATTTAGAAATTGCGTAGATTAAACAAGCCAGGACTTTCGAATTGGCAGGCAAATATCAAACCATTTTCCTCAAAACGTGGTTTCTACAGTATTATCTGACTATGCTTGACCACAAACATTTTCTCTATGCGCGAGAATGAAAAATAAATCATTTTGGTGCCACATCACAGCTGTGCGGCAGATGATCCATCTATTCCTCATTTTAGCCGGTAAAAAGGCGTTGTCTTTCGGCCGATGAGACCACGCACTGTCATGGTGTACATTGATTCGAACGTTTAACCATTTGCTTCGAAATGATTCGTCCACGAAAAACTTTCCTAGAATTTGGTTGTGCAGTTTTTTTGAGGCCAGATGATACCTGACCACCCATTATGTTTTGTAGTCCAGAAAAATATAGTGTAGTCCTCGTATTCTGTATCGAACCACTGTGTACTAAACACTCGGCGAAAACATGACACTGAAAAATGAACGGTGCGAAAAAATGAATTATGCACCACCATAAAAATGTTAATATTCAAACATTTTGTCGGCCATTAAAATTAGTTAAATGTGTTCTTTACTTGGGCGCAACGTTTCTCTTGTTAACAAAAAAAACAAGCCCATTGAACAGCAAACACATTCTACTTGAACGAACAAAAAGAACGAAAACCCCAAAATGCGTTAAAAAGTCTCGTAAGAAAAGAGCGTAAAACAATCTTATGAGACTATGGAGTCCTTTCCGCACATAGCTAAGACTCCTTCAGCAACAGCTGTTTCATTTAAATAGGTTGGCTGCTTCGTTGGTTGTTACCATTAAAACCAGACGACTTGCCATCCACATTGTTTTTATAATTTTCCTACTACCACTACCCGCCACAGCCACTTCATTCACAACATCAGTGAAAAGGCGTGAGAGTTATGTTGCCCTCGCCATAGCTGGCCAGCCAGGAAACACTGCACTGCAAACGGATGCGAATACAACAAAGCAACAAACATCAATGAAAAAAAAACGGAGCTAATGAAAAACCATTGAATAGCAACACCGCACCATTAACTTAAGTGGCTTTTTAAATTGAACGCACGTATTTTTATGGGTCGCTCGGTCGGTCGGATGGTTCATTGTTTTCACGGCATTCGGGGTATATTTTAAATGTTGTCCGGGCAAAATAATGATTTTTCTTTCAATGTAGTGTATTCCGGGAAAGCTGCGGGGGGTTTGAAGGAAATATTTTCTATGAGCATTCTAAATAAATCAAGCCAAAAATGGATGGGAATAACGATACTCTCTAGTATAAAAAAAATAAAATCATTCGCCTTTTTAAAGAATATTTTTTCAAAGACCATCAGACCATTAGGTGTGGATTTTTTAAAGAATATTTTTTCAAAGACCATCAGACCATTAGGCGTGGATTTTTTAAAGAATATTTTTTCAAAGACCATCAGACCATTAGGCGTGGATTTTTTAAAGAATATTTTTTCAAAGACCATCAGACCATTAGGCGTGGATTTTTTAAAGAATATTTTTTCAAAAATCATCAGACTATTAGGCGTGGATTTTTTAAAGAATATTTTTTTCAAAGACCATCAGACCATTAGGCGTGGATTTTTTAGAGAATATTTTTTCAAAGACCATCGAGATGTACGGAGTCAGAATTAATTGCGGAAAATTTACCAACGAGTAAACACAAAAACGAAGGCTTTGGTGCAGGCACATCTTCTTGTAGAGATGAAGAAGGAAACCTGGTGACAGATACAGACAGCTTGTTGAGGATCTGGAAGGGCATTTCGAAAAGCTTCTGGTATCAAATAGTGGCGATGAAGATGATACCACAGAACAAATAGGAGAGTGTATACCACCTAGCCAAGATGAGGTCAGAAAGCAATTAATCGGCTGAAGAACAATAAGCAGCAGGAGCCGAACTATTCAAGACTGGTGCATCAGGAGCATGCACCAGCTGATTAGTACAATTTGGCTAGAGGAATGCATGCCCAATGATTGGAACCTCAGACAATACGATGTGTGCCAACTATAGATGAATTAGTCTTCTTCCCATCGCATATAAAGTGCTATCCAGTGTGCGATGTGATCGAATAAAGCCAAGGGTCAGTGACATTATTGGACCATACCAATGCGGCCTGGCAAATCCACTATTGACCAGATGTTCACTCTGCGCCAGATCCTGGAAACCCCCACGAAAAACATATCGACACATTCCACATATTCGTCGACTATAAAGCCACATTCGACAGGTATAAAGGTATAAAGCCATGTCTGCGTTCGGCATTCCTGCAAAATTAATACAGCTATGCAGGATAACTTTAAGTGGCACAAGGTCAGCAGTCAAAGTAGGAAAGGATCTCTCGGAACCCTTCAATACCGAACGAGGATTCAGACAAGGTGACAGTTTGTTGTGTGATATTTTTTACATTCTGCTGAAAAAGGTCATACGAGACACAAAGGTGAACAGAAAGTGCACCCTGTACACCAAACAACACAAGTTACTCCAATATGCCGATGACATCGATAAAATGGGTCAAACATTGCGAGCGATAACAGCCACCTTTGAACAAATTGAGAAGGAGTCTGCTAAGGTGGGACTGGCAGTAAATGACGAGAAGACCAAGCTGATGTTATCAACGCGCAAGACGTCCAGTAGACTTTGACCAAGTATGGAACTTGAGAACTACAGCTTCGAGGTAGTTAAAGATTTTATATACCTTGGTACCGCCATAAATAAAACTAATGACATCCGTTTTGAAATTCTACTATGATCTAAGTCAGAAGTTTAGAATCAAGACTAAACACACACTTTGCAAAACGCTAATACTACCCGTGCTGTTATATGTTTCTGAAGCATGGGTACTTGCTCAAGCAAATGAGGCAGCTCTTGGGGTGTTTGAGAGAAAAATTCTACGAAAGATCTATGGGCCGATCTGCGTGGACGGTGAATATCGGCGTCGAATGAACCATCTATACGCGGACATGGACATAATCAGTCGTATTGAGCTGCAGCGACTACAGTGGCTAGGCCATGTTGACCGAATGAATGAGAATGCCCCAGCTCAAAAGACATATAAAAGCGAGCCTACTGATACTTCACGCAGAAGGGGAAGGCCACGAATTAGATGGAAAGACCAAGTGTAATTTCAATATTATCTTATTTTGTTTTATAATATTGTTGTTTACCACATTTGTGTTTTTCAATTTTTCCACTAGAAGCACCCTATTTATCATATACGGATATAAAAAATTTTAAATCTTAATTATTTTGGAAGTTTTTATTTTGAGCACATGCGAAAATTATTGTTACCGTAGAAAGTGATATCATCACTGATATCACTTTCACTTTCATCTAGAAAAATACAATAAACCAACAACAAAAATTGCCAGAAGATTGGCCTCCTATTTTTCTATAAAGTGGTAGATGCAGTTGGGCCCAGCCAGGTAGAAGAACGTAGACAGTTGAATTTGTGTTAAAGGGAGTATCAAAAAGTTATCTAGAAATATGCCGGAAGAATATATTCAAATTGTACACGATCCTCAAGCCAATGTATGGAAATCGGTAAACTATCCTTATGGCGACTTGGCCAAATATTCGGTGGGTGAAAAATTCCTACAGACAATGCGCAGCATAGATGCCAATAAGGTTATCGATCATTTCTATGACACAAATGCAATTAAAACGGCCAAGGATGTTTACGAACAATCGATTTTAATTGCCATCAATTTGCAACTCATGGGTGTTCAGCATGGCGATTGTGTCATTTTCTTTTCCATGAACAACGAGTGGACATCGGTCTTGACAATGGGTTCGATTTTAATGGGTGCAGTGCCGAATTTCTTTGAAGTTTATTTGGATAATGGTAAGTTTAAATTGAATTATTTACCGAAGGAAAATGTGAATGTGTGACAAAAATACTGAAAACCCAGCATGTAAACGCAGATTATCTCGATGATGAATTTCGCATTACATAATTACTTAGCCGGCTTGTTAAAGAACGGTTGTTCCATTAGCCGAGCTTAAAAAAGATTTCCAAGCGCGTCGGTCTTGTGCGCAAATTTACCAATTTGGAAGGGGCATTCTCATTCATCCGCACAACATGGCCTAGCCACCGTAGTCGCTGCAGTTCAATACGACTGACTATGTCGATTTATTTTCAATTTGTTCAAAGATGGCTGTTACCGCTCGCAATGTTCGACCCATTATATCGATGTCATCGGCGTAGGCGAGTAACTGATGTTGTTTGGTGTACAGAGTGCCATTTCTGTTCACCTTTGCGTCTCGTATGTCCTTTCCCAGCAGGATGTTAAAAAGATCACACGACAAACTGTCACCTGGCCTGAATCCTCGTTCGGTATTGAAGGGCTCCGATAGGTCCTTTCCTACTTAAACTGCCGTATTAATTTTGCAGGAATGCCGAACGTAGACATGGCTTTAAACACATCTGAACGGATAGGGCTGTCGAATGCGGCTTTATTGTCGACAAATAGCTGGTATGTGTCGATGTGTTTTTCGTGGGTCTTTTCCAGGATTTGGCGCAGAGTGAAAATCTGGTCAATGGTGGATTGACCAGGTCTGAAGCCGCATTGGTATGGTCCGATGATGTCATTTACCATTGGCTTCAATCGTTCACACAGCACACTAGATAGCACTTTATATACGATGGGAAGGATACTTATTCCTCTATAGTTGACACATATCGTCTTGTCTCCTTTTTTGTGCAAGGGACACAGGATGCTGAGGTTCCAATCATTGGGCATGCATTCATCTAGCCAAATTGTACTAATCAGCTGGTGCATCCTCCTGACCATCATCTGGCCACCAGTCTTGAATAGTTCGGCTGGTAACCCATCGGCTCCTGCTGCTTTGTTGTTCTTGAGCCGATTAAGCGCTTTTATGACCTCATCTTGGCTAGGTGGTATACACTCCATACCATTATCTCTTATTGGTTCGGGGGTATCATCTTCAACGCCACTATTTGATACTAGAAGCTTTTCAAAGTGATTCTTCCAGATCCTGTGTGCAGCTGTCTGTATCTGTCACCAGGTTTCCTTCTTCATCTGTACAGGAGGATGTGCCTGCACCAAAGCCTTCGGTTTGGTGCTTTACTCATTGGTAAAATTTCCGGACTTCATTCCGACTCCTGTACATATCGATTTGCTCATGCTCAACTTGTTCTTGTTCTTTCTGAAAACACGTTTCTCCTCTCTCCTTTTCTCCCCATAATTCTCATTCACGTTACTGTCTGCAGAGTTACCCTATACGCTGCGTTTTTCACATTAGTAGCATTACGACACTCCTGATCGTACTATTGGGTTCTTGGTGGTGGATTTTGGTACCCAAGTTTTGCTTTTGCTGCAGTTTGTAGGGAGTGGGCAATTCTTTGCCATTGTGCTTCTATACTATTATCGGGACAAGAAGTGGTTTCTTCAAGCAGATGGGTAAGTTGAGCGGAGTAGGCCTCAGCTACCTGTTTTGTTTGCAGCTTTTCGACGTCGAGTTTCCGTGTTCTGTTAGATCGCACCTTTGCTGCTACATTAAGACGGGTGCGTACCTTGGCTGTCACAAGGTAATGGTCCGAATCGATATGCGTTCCTCGGATCAATCGGACGTCTAAAACACTGGATGAATGCCTTCCGTCTATCACAACATGATCAATTTAATTTCTCGTTGCTTGATCAGGAGAGATCCAGGTGGCCTTGTGTATAACGGGATGCTTGAATATGGTGCTGCTAACTACCATGTGTTTTGCTGTCGCGAAGTCAATCAACCTCATGCCGTTGTCGGATGTTTCTTCATGAAGGTTAAATTTTCCGACGGTGGGGCCAAAGATATTTTCCCTTCCGATTTTTGCATTTAAATCTCCTAGCATAATTTTAATGTCATGGCCAGGGCAACGGTCATATGCTGTTTCTAGGCGCTCGTAAAATATGTCTTTGGTCGTTCATCTTTATCTTCGGTCGGAGAATGGGCGCAAATGAGACTGATCTAGAAGAACTTCGCTTTTATACGGATTATAGCAATTCGCTCATCTACTGGAGTGAATCTGGAGCCAAGGTCTTTTATTCTCTTGTTAACCATAAATCCGCAGCCAAATTCATGTCTCGTTTCATGGCAGCTATAATACAGGGCGTAATCGTCTGATTTACTTACGCCTGTCCCTTTCAATCGCATTTCTTGTAAGGCAATAATATCGGCTTTGTACTTCTTGAGTACATCCGCCAAAGCGAACACTGCTCCTGTTCTGTACAACGTGCGCACATTCTAAGTGCAGATTCGCAGATCGTGGTCCTTTATACGTTTGCCAAGATAACCCTGGACTTCGCCATGTTAAAGCCAATCAGAGCCGTTGCTTGGTATCTATCATCCCCTACGCCACCCGATGAATTTTGTATATTTAGAAAAATAATAAGACCAGTTAAAATCTAAAAAAGATAGTTCCTAGAGATAAGAGCTTTATCCATCTAAGAACCTTAATAATGTCGTTTATTCCTTGACTGTGAATACACACAATTTGAGACATTCCGATTAGATTTGCAGTAATTATATCTAGAAAAATAACAGAACAGTAGCAGAGGCCAAATTTCTCTTCCAGAAATCATATTTAAAAAATAGGATCAATCAAGGTTAAAAATTTAAACGTTTGTGTTGTTTGTGGCTCCATTCTTTTTTTAAATAAATCTATAAATTTTTTTTCTTTCCAGACTCCACCAGTGGCTTATTTAATATCTATTTTCTACGAAGAAAAATATCTGAATAAAATTCAAAGATGCCTTAAACAGAGTACAGTACAAAAACAAACCCAGTTAATCTCCATGAATTGTGTACAGCTACCCAATGTAAAAACTGATCTACTACAGACACCCGAACAACCTGTAGATTTTACCAACTTCAAAAGTATAGAAGTCAAGGATACCCGAAAAGAAACCCTAGTTTTAGTTCTGACATCTGGTTCCACAGGCCTGCCGAAAATTGTACAACTGTCACATGCCCTTATGATGTATGGAATTCATGCCTGGTGGGATAATGCCGAACATGATGGTGTCTTAGTGGTTTTCTCATTCAGCCCCTTGCGTTGGATTAGTCAAATTCAGGTTATGCTCCAATCTTTAGTATTAGGTATAAAGCGTGTTAGTTCATGTGCTGCCACCGGAAAGACCGGATTGGAATTGTTGCGCAATTGAGATGTAACACATTTGGTAGGACCTCCATCGATTTACTATGAAGTCCTGCTGCATTTGGATGAAAATGATACACAGAGTTTGGCAAGTCTGCGTAAAGTAATGCTGGGTGGCGAGACACCATCGAAGGCCATATTCGATTTATCGAAGAAACATGCTGTAAATGCTACGCACTATCGTGGTTATGGAATGACCGAAACGAGTACTTTGATTTGTTGTAATTTACACATAAATGGTGGCAAACCGGCACTGGGTTATGAAATTCAAATTTTGGACGATAAGCTCCAGCCATTGGGTGTTAATCAACCCGGGCAAATAGCCTTGAGTCCGCCGTACCCCTTGAAGGGTTACATGGCCATGGATAATTCAAAATACTATAATGAAAGGGGTCTATTCATTAATGGCGATTATGGTTACATGGATGAGGAGGGTAATTTGCACATCTTGGCAAGGTATAAGGATTTAATTAAATCTAATGGTGAAGTGGTAAGTAGGAAAATATGCCATTTAAGTTTATTTTTTAATTAATAATATTTCCTTTAATTATAGATCATTCCCAACACCTTGGAAGCTGCTGTCACCAATGCACCCGAAGTTTATGTTGCCCTCTTGGTTGGCTTTCGTACCGTAGCAAATGATCCCAATGAAACTGGAGCCTTCTTTGTTAAACTTCATGCTAATGCTACTACCACCCATAAAGAAGAAATATCCAAGAAAGTATTGGGTATAATGAAACAACATCTTACCGATAAACAATTGACAATTATTAAGAATATTCACATTATTGACTCAATACCATTGACCGTGTGTGGAAAGTATGATCGTGGTGCCTTGAGAAAATTGGCTGAATGTAAATCGTATAATGAAAAATAAGTGTAAAATTTTATTTTAATTGGTATATGTACCTAATATTTGTATTATAAAGATAATTAAAATTTCGACCGGATCAGCTTAAGCTTCTCATATCCGAACACACATAAATTTCGAATAAATTGTAAAGGGTTATAATTTCCGTGGTTTCGAAAATATGGGACTGGATTTCAAAATCTGTCAAACTAAGTTGTAAAACCATTTCTCTTCTCTTTTATTTTAATTAAGGTACCCCCTTTCTCGGTGTCAAAATTTTTTTGATTTAATTCGAATCTACTCTAATTCTAGAATGTCCCTACAAAATTTCAAGTGAAAATCTCAACAACTCTTGAAGGTGTAGCCGATTTATTGTGTCAGCGTCAAGTGACGGCAAGAGTGATTCTCAAACTTTCAACTCATTTTCCTCGAAGCAGTGTTTTACGAATGTCGGACACGATAACTCAAACACTAATAATACAATCGATTCCAAATTTTGACACGTTTGTCTGTGAGTATATAGCTATCGTATGAACTAGGATAAAGCCAATCGGTGAAGATCTTCCTTCTTTTTTAACTTGGTTTTTGGTCAAAAATCGGCGATTTTCCAATTTTTGTTTTTTCAAAGTTCCGCCATTTTTTTTAATTGTTGTGCGATGTCAATAATCCTAGTTCATACGATAGCTATACAATCAGAGACGAACGTGTCAAAATTTGCAATCGGTTGTATTATTAGTTTTTGAGTTATCGTGTTTACCGAAATCGAACACGACTTTTGTGTCTTCTATTGCAGAATACGACTTGGAGTATATGTGGTTTCAAAAAGATGGTGCCACATAGAACCATGGCTTTATTGCAAGATACATTTCCTGATCGCGTAATTTATTGTCGTGCCGATATGAATTGGCCACCATGAAAAAAATAGGATGAATCGAATTCCCATCTGCGAAGCCTTGGCCAAACGGAATGAGATAGACCCATTTCTTAAACGGATGGTGAATGAAGATGAGTAATTGATCACATACGATAACCCTGTGCGAAAACAATCGTGGTCAAAGAGCGCTGAAGCACCTCAAATGGTGGCCAAACCAGGACTAACGACCAGGAAGGTTCTGCTATGTATTTGGTGGGACTGGAAAGGGATTTTTTATTTTGAGTTGCTTGCGTTTGGCCATAATCTAAATTCTGACCTCTACTGTCAACAACTGGACCGTTTGAAGATAGCAATTGACCAGAAAAGGTCAACAGAAGAGGTGTCTACAGTGACTCACCAGAAACTTCGTGAGCTTGGTTAGGAAGTTTTAATGCATCCGTCATACATTCCAGGGAGCAGGAATTCTATGAGAGGGACATTATGAAGTTACCTTTAAAATTGCAAAAAATAATACAACGAAATCGGACATTCCAAAGTATGTTGAATAAATATCTGAGTACGTAAGCACCAGTAAATATTTAAGTGTAACCCCCATATCCGAGTACATAGTACAATGTAATTGGTATCGATTTAAAGGTCATCCACTCCTCTAGGATATACAATCAACTTCTCGGGTCTATGTCCTTCAGGAGTAAATATATACGCCATAGAATACAAATTTTGTTATTTTTCACACAAAAGTCAGGGTCCATTTGACTTGCTAAATATTGACCAATCTTTATCAAAACAGGCATGCTTATTCCTTGGCCCGATCCCCTTTTCCATGTAAAATTTCGTGCTACAATTGCGGCCTCTGGAGCGATTAGAAAAACCGACAAAAATAAAGTTTTGGTCCATTTCATCCCCTAAATATTAACTGATCTTTACCAAAAACAATATGGGTCTTCATTAGCCAAAACCCATCCTACATGCAAAATTTCGTGAAGATTGGTCCATAACTGTGGCCTGTATCCTGTTTACACATTATAATGGACAGACGGACGGACGGATACACATGTCTAGATCGACTCAACTAGTCTAGATATGACGATCGGTATACTTAAGGGAACCCCCCCCCCCCCATTCTCGATTTTAATTTTTCAAGATTTTCAATGGGCTGGTAAATCAATACCAATGCTTGTTAAGGTTTGTAACTTTGCACATATATATTTGAAGATTTAAAAGAGAAGAAAAATAATTTACAAAAAATTTTTGTTATTGTTTTGTTGTTGTTTTTTGCGATTAAAGAGAAGTCCTTATTTTTGATGGCGGGCATGATAACTCCTCACTGGAACATCGGAATCCGAAAATTCCAAGGGTGTTAGAAAGAGTACATGTCTGGCTCTCGTATGAACTAGGATTATTGACTTCGCTCTAAAATTAAGAAAATGGCGGACCTTTAAAAAAATATTTTTGGAAAATCGCCGATTTTTTACCAAAAACCAAGTTAAAAAATAAGGAAGATCTTCGCCGAGTGGCTTTATCCTAGTTCATACGATATCTATACACTCACAGAGAAACGTGTCAAAATTTGAAATCGATTGGGTTATTAGTTTTTGAGTTATCGTGCCCGCCATTCGCAAAAGAGAAAAACGCGTTTAAAGTTTTGGAAGTCCTTTAGCCGTCACTTGATGCTGACACAATAAATCGGCTATATCTTCAAGAGTTCTAGAGATTTTCACTTGAAATTTTGTAGGGACGTTCTTGCATTAGTGCAGATTCGAATTAAATCAAAAAATTTTTTGACCCCGAGAATGGGGGGGCCCCCTTAAAGGTGGGTCTTGGACCAATATTTCGCGGCGTTACAAACTCTTGGGGCTGCACAAAGCTATAATACCCTGACAACATAGTTGTGTAGGGTATAAAAATGTATGTTTTGAAATGAAATTTGGGTAATGAGAGCAGATTAAATATAAACAAGTTAAGATGATGTTAAGTTCAGCCCATGCGGATTACATTCAAAATATTAAAAAAAAACTTTAACATATCGAAGAAAATGAGAAAAATATGATTTTCTAATTTTGGGTAGTGAAATTTGAGAGCCAATGAGAATACAATTGCAGCCAATTCGTTTGTAAAATGTGTCCAAAAATCCGAACATACCGACTGGGTAAAAATAATAATTTTTAGTACAGTATCGTTTTATGGGGGCTACCTTGAAACTTGGATCAATATTAATAATTTTTCGTAGGAACGTGTGTTATACCAAATTACAGCTAACGCGGTTGAACACGTGTCCAAATACGCCAAAATACCGAATATTGGCGGTACAGTTATCCGTACCGAAAATCCGAACATACCGACTTGGGTAAAAATAATAATTTTTAGTACAGTATCGTTTTATGGGGGCTACCCTGAAACTTGGATCAATATTAATAATTTTTCGTAGGAACGTATGTTATACCAAATTACAGCTAACGCGGTTGAACACGTGTCCAAATACGCCAAAATACCGAATATTGGCGGTACAGTTATCCGTACCGAAAATCCGAACATACCGACTTGGGTAAAAATAATAATTTTTAGTACA
>NW_026874771.1:0-16613 GCF_032173495.1 Musca vetustissima
TTTTTTTTATGAAATGATTACTCTAATGCTTCTGCCACAAAAGAAGAAAACTGCATAGAATCTAGGTGATGAACAGTGCAGAGTGGCTGCTGTCTGTCCTTCATTATATATTTGTTCTCCCTTTTTCCTATGTTATTTTATTATTTATTTTTTGTGAGTTTTTTTTTTAGAAACTTATAAATTGTTTATAGTTTTCTCTAGTTTTATATGCAAAAAATATATATCCCTCAATAAGGTTCGTTATCCTTTCTGTTCTGTCAGTGTGTGGGTGCTGAATTAGTTCTCCTCTATTCGTTGTTGTTGTTTTTGTTTCTCATTTTTTGCACATTATTTTTATTGAAGATTATTGCTATGTTTTACTTTTTGGTTTTTTTCTTGTTTTTCTCTTCATTCTTTTCATAACAAACGAACCATTAATTTACGCCATGATTTTCAATTAAGGATAATGGGGCTAGCTGTTAGTTTCATTTTTCAGTATTTTTTCTTTCTATTTTTCATTTTTGTTAAATCTTTAAGGATACGAAAAAATAAATTGAATTAACGATTTCTTACAGCAATAGTTTGATTATTTATTCTGCATTTTTTGACTGAAAATTTTGCGTGTAATATCCGAAATCTTGAAATATCACACAATCGAAGGTACAATACCGTACCACCCACATTGTGATATTTTGTTTAAGACGAATATGAACACTCATGTCGAATTAAAAAAATCTACCAAAGCCTGGAGGAACATACGACCTTATACATAAATCATAATATTATTCGAGGGGTTTGTAAGGAAAAACTAGGGAGGACGAATATTTTTGCCCTAACAGATCAAAAATATATGTGCATTAAATTCGACTGATTATACTTAATTGAATCCGAATTGGCGGAAACGAAACATGGAATACAAATATTATTCCAAAAATCAGCTATTTGGTTATACCTCAAAAATTTTCCTAAGGTAAGAGCACAAATAAAAAAATCTTCGTGTTATGTCACGACTTGTGAAAGTTAGACTTTGAGGTGCAGTCTAACTTTCATAAATCTAAAAACAAAAAACAAGAAAAACGATGTTAAGTTCAGGCCTGTTGAACCTTCTATACCCTCTATCATAAGGATGACAATCAAAATATCAAAAAGTTTTAGGGTGGCTCCCAGAGGAAAACTCATTTTATAATAGGCCTTGAACATGCCGAAAATTACGTGAGAAATAGATGATTGAAATTCTCAAAATATCTAATAATGGGGCTACCGTTATATGGGGCTGTAATAAAACGGAGATCAATATTGATATTTTTATGGTAGTGAAATATGACAGCCAATGAGAATACGAAATACCAAACTATAGACAATTCGGTTGAAAAACGTGCCAAAAATTCTCAAAAAACCAACATGGGTCAATATTAATATTTTTTAGTGCGAAGATGTGGTGACGCCGATATGAGAACAAAAACAACAAAGAGTAGCCAATTTGATTGAGAAACGTGTCAAAAATCCGCATATCGGGGGATATCATATTATGGGGACCACACTTTAATGTGGGTCAATATTAACAATTTTTTTCTACGAAGTTACAACCAATTCGATGGAAAACGGGTCAAAATTCCTCAAAATACTGAATATTGGGGTATTAAGGGCTACCCAGAATCTTGAACCAATGTTAGAACCCAAAATACTAAATTACAGCCAGTTCGGTTGGAAAATGTGTCCAAAATACCAAATATTGGGGGGGCCTTTATATGGGGGCTACCCTAAAACTTGGGTACGGAGATATGCTATACAATGGGAATCCCAAATACCAAATTACAGCAAACTGGGTTGGAAAAACTGTCCAAAATTTCTAAACTACCGAGTATTGGGGAGTACCTTTATATGAGGGCTGGTTACTCTGAAACTTGGGGCAATATTAATAATTTTTGGTTGTGTGTTATTCAAGGAGAACCCAAATTACCAAATACGACTACAAAATATCAAGTTACAGAGAATCCGGTTGAAAAACGCGCTCTAAACCCTAAAAATATCGAAAATGGTACCGTTATACGAAAATGGTACCGTTATTAATTGCATCGGATCCCTGCCTGAATATGCAAATGGATGGCATGCTAATAATATGTCTCCTCTGTGCTTGTAAGTTGTTGACAAAGTTCCAGGGCTTTGATGAGCTATTGTTCGTTTTTGTTAATTGTATCTTCGCACTGACATTTAAATATACGCACTATGTTTTGCCTATTGTGTCAATTAGGATGGAGGGACATTTAAAATTGTTGGAGGAAAATTAAAAAGAACGATTACAGGCCAATTATCCTTCAATATTGAATAAGGTACATGACATGACACAAGTGTTTGGGATCTCACTCTCAAGAAGTTTGAAATTGTACAATAATAAGGCGGAGATTTTTAAAGAATATTTTTTTACCGCCTACAATAGGCGTGAAGTTCTATAGAAAAATTGTAAAGCGCTACAAAAGGTGCGGATATTTAAAAATAATTTTTTGAATGTTTAAAATAGGCGTGGACTTTTTAATAAATATTTCCCTGAATGACTTCTAGACCAATATGCGGGGATTTTTAAAAGAATATTTTCTCAAGGTTTTCTAGGCCAACAGAGTTGATTTTTAAAGAATATTATCTGAAGTATCTGTAGGCCAACACGCGTAGATTTTTAAAGAATATTTTCTGAAGGCCAACAGGCGTGGATTTTTAAAGAATATTTTCTGGAGGACTTAGAAGCCAAGAGGTGTGGATTTTTAAAGAATATTTTCTAAAGGACCTGTAGGCTAACAGGCCTGGATTTTTAAAGAATATTTTCTAAAGGACCTGTAGGCTAACAGGCCTGGATTTTTAAAGAATATTTTCTCAAGGATTTGTATCGGCTAACAGGTTTGGAGTTTTAAAGAATATTCTCTGGAGGACTTAGAAGCCAAGAGGCGTGGATTTTTAAATAATATTTTCTAAAGGACCTGTAAGCCAACATGAGAGATTTGAGCGTGCTAAATTACAGCGAGTTCGGTTGAAAAACCGAATTCAATTTTAAATTTTGTCTAGTATGCATGCAAATTAAAAAAAAATTTAATGTTTATTTAGCGCTGGCAAAAATCCCCGCAACACTTCAACTAAATTAGCTAAATGGAAATTTATCTCCCTAAATTTTCAACAAACTAAGATAAATGAAACATTCTAAGTAGAAGAAATATATCTACCAAAAACTAAAATGACAAAAACATTGTAAATCGTTGGCTTAATTATATTCTAAATATTTCATCAAGACTAATTAGTTTCGATTAACCCTCACTCGGCCTGTGGTAATATGAAGAGTCTATTACACTGAGACACAAAATGGAGCTCATTGTATGGCTGGAGGAAATTTGTTTATGGGGATGCAAGCTTTTGGCGATTATGTCAAGAATCCAAAGCCAAGTTTTTGAGTTATGGAGGGATTCATTTTTTCGTAGTAACTCTAAAGTTTATTAAGGAAATACGTTAAATATTTGTATGCTGCTATTTTAGGTTATTTACGAGATGAAGATATGGAATGAGGAATATATTTTTAAACACATCATTGTTCTATTTGGAGTCCTTTCTGTTATTGTTTTATTGAAGCGTAAACTAAATACCCCAAGACGGGATTTGTCAACATTCAAATATTTTACTATTTCTCATAAGATTTTAGATAGGGTCCTCAAAGACAAAAATTCGATGTTCGCATGTATTCAGTGTCCTTTTCCACTTTTACTTTAGACGTTTTTATGGGGCTACACGAAAGACCGTGTTTATGAAGATAAACCTTCAACGCTTGAGCACTTTAAAACTAAGTTCGTTATGACAGATATTCCCTTTAAATGTAAGTCATTTAAGGGTTAAGCATGACCGGCCATGAAAAAACGAATAACAACCTAAAAAGGGAGCAGAATACGAAACAATTTCCATTTATCTAAGGATTGTTAACAAATTGTTTCTTCGCAAAAGTCTTAAGTAAACTGTACAAATTTCTATTTCCAAAAGTTACTGCACTTCCACTTATCTTTTTTCCAAAGAAAGTTTATTCCAAAAGAAATACAAAATTGGGGATATTTTACAAAAAAAAAAAAAAAAAAAAAACTTTAGATGAGAAATTAAAAAAAAAAAACAAAATAAAAGAAATGTACAAAAATTCAAGGCAATAAAGATGCGAAGAACTCAACTCAAATTAGCTTTTGGCTTAATAGCTACAAGAATTTACACAACATGATTTTAGCTGGAAAATGAAGTAGCCACTAAAGCGAAGGGTTGAAGGGGTGGGAGCAATTTGAAGCTAATTATAGAGATAAATATACTTGTTCTTAGAAAAAATAATTTTATTCTGGAGAATGTTGAAATGTATGCTTTGATGCATAGGGAAAATTGCATGATATTAGTGTAAAATATAAAGCCACATAGACCAACAGCGAAACGTGTCGCATAATGGTGGGTACGTATGTTCTTCTCCTGGCTTTCCTTTTCATTGCAAAACTTAGATCAATGAGCTCGACTCGAAAGTGTATAAATAATCACTTTAAAAGATTACTCTCATATGATCACTGCCCTTTCAAAGCAAAATTCAAATAACTAAAATTAAAATAATATTTCAGCATTTTAGTAAAAACTAAAATAAGTTGCGGAACTTTAGCTAATAAAAATTAGAAAAATCAAAATCAATTGTGTACTGGGAAAATGAGAAACGGGTGAGAAATTAATGTGTAACAAAATAAATTGGCTATATCTTCAAGAGTATTTGTGATTTGTTCTTGAAATGTTAAATGGGCATTTTTAAGTAGTGTAGCACTATGGGCTTGGAATCTAATTTTTTACAAAAAGTCAATTTCAGGTAGAGCCGATAAAACGTTATATATTTCAAATCTGGAGACATTGAGCTTTACACCAGTAACATTTTATAACATTGTGGCTCACGGTTCACAAATGACATGGGGTTAAAAATCAAAATTACCCATTTTGTTATATGAAATTTATATTTGAAAAAAAGCGTCTAAACCTAGTGCCAAGCAGTGCCAGAGGATATTTTAATGGTTATAGCACCTATATATGTACTCTGTCCAGAATTTTGCAACCGTCTGTGACCGTTCATAAATTTATCGGGTATGTTCTGGAACTCACGGCGTGTTCGTTTCACTTCACACATACACTTCACCTCAGAAGCTACCTCCTGTTCTGCTTCTCGCGTGAATTGAAATTTTGAACTGCGACAAAAATAAACGTCGACATGGTAATTTGCAGAAGTAGTGTTGCCATACAATATAAACTGTATTCGTTTTTAACATTGTTTCTGTAATTTTGTAGTAATTTCGTTAATTCTAACGATAATTTTATTATTATTTTTTAATATTTTATTATTCGCAACATAAAATATATGTAAGAAAAACTCTCTAATATCATTAATTTGTTGATTGATTTGAAGGGAACATTTGGTAACCCTATCTTCTTCGGCCTTACTTCAAATCAGCTGTTTGTGTCAAGCAACAAATTCAGTTGAAGAAAATTCAAGACAAACCTTAGTATCTACTTAAAATTTGTTTTTAATGGCGTTTCATGTTTATTTTGTAATTTTAAGCAATTTATACGCAATAAAAACATATCAATCTATCATCATGTTTCTTTTTTATTTCAAAAAAGATTTTATTTTATATGGAAAAACATGAATACACCCGCCTCTCACTATGAAAATGTAAGTGTAAAGAATACACCTCAAATGGGTGTAAAGTGTGTTACAGAACACCTCGGCGTGTGTTCGATTCACTTCTGCCGTTGAAGTGAATGCCAGAACATGCCCGTATAATTTATTGCCGATAATGTACAAATAGTCAATAAAAATTGCCTTTAAAATTGTTAATAAAAAAAACCTGTAAGCGGAGCAGTATAGTCGGACGGGGCCGGTCATATGATACCCTACACAACTTCCATGAAAATCTAACTTTCTGTGGTTCTATATTCTGAGCTTGGGCAATATTTTGCGATATTTGCACCCTTTTGACCGACTAGAAGCCAAAAAATATTACTAAAATATTACTTGTCCAGATTGCCTTCACCGTGAGTTGTGTTGTGATCGATCGACCCTATAAAAACACAAGAATATTAAGTTTTCGGTCCACTTCATTTCAAAATTATTATCTGATCATGTCCGAAAATTATAGGCGTTGTCCTTGACCATAACTGGAACCACATGGACAATTTCAAAGCGATCAGCTCTATATTTCAGCCCTCTAGTGTGGTAATGGGTTACTAAATAATATATTAATACTTAAGCACTTGTAAATATTTAACTGTAACTCCCACATCCGAGTACATACGACAATAATTGGTATCAATTTATAGGTCAACCACTCCTCGTGGATATACTATCAACATCTCGGGTCTTCAAGGGTAAATATGTATATACGCTTTAGAATACAACTTTTGTTATTTTTCACACAAAAGTCAGGGTCCATTTGACCCGCTAAATATTGGCCGATCTTTATCAAGGCATGCTCATTCTTTGGCCCGATCCCCTTCTCCATGTAAAAATTCGCGATTTTTGGGTCATAATTGCGGCCCCTGGAGCGACCAGAAAATCAGAAAAAAATTAAGTATTTGGTCCATTTACCCAAAACTATAGGGGTTTTCATTGGCCAGAACTTATCCTACATGCAAAATTTCGTGAAGATTGGTCCATAACTGTGGCCTGTATCGTGTTTACAAATTATAATGGACGGACACACATGTCTAGATCGAATCAGGTAGACGAGATATGACGATCGGTATGCTTAAAGGTGGATCTAGGACCAATATTTCGCTGCGTTACAAACTCTTGGGGCTGCACAAAGCTATAATACCCTGACAACATAGTTGTGTAGGATATAAAAATATGGTTTCATGAAAGAAATATTTATTTTTTTATTATCTTTAACCCGCCATTTTGTATGCATTTTATTTGTTTTTCAAAATCTGATTTCACACTTAGTGATAAGTGACCATAGCTCTACAAAACGTGTTCAAAAATATTTTTTTTTTAATTTAACTTTTCAAAATTTTGACCGTCATTTTCGATCCACACTATTGAATTTTTATTTTTTACTTACAGAATCGTAATCAGCGACCTCGAAACCCTTATATGTATGTATATATAGCCCATATTGTGATGTGTCGGTTCGAATTAAATAAAAAAAGAACAAAATTGAATTTTTGAAAACGAGAAAGAGGTGTGAGGGTCCCTTTAAGTCTTTGTATTGACGTATCTCCCATATAAAGAACAAGTCCGATGTTCGAATTTTGAAGACAATAAAGTTGAATTTACTTGCTAAATATAAGGGTTCCTACTGGTTCCAGATTTTCGAATGCTCTAACCTTATTTTCCAAAATACCTCTTGACATCTCGAAAAATTAAACAAAACGAACCTTTTATTTATTCAGCAATAACTACCTTGTCCCCGACTGAAAGTAACCCTCTGGCAATATAATATACTTATGATAGGGTTTTTTCCGATTCTTGTAATACTTCTGAAACGTGTTTTTTCGATGTTTTCGATATTTTATATACACTCTCAGCTTTATGTTTAACCAGTAAGGAAAGTAGTAAAGTCCGAGGCCGACTATATGATACCCTTCACCACTTCGGGTATATTCCATATATGTATGCATGTATGTGTACGAATATATATATGGGAGTTAAATCTAAATCTGAACCGAATTTCACGAAACTTAGCACACATCATTTTGGGCTTAATTCAGTACCCTATGCCTAGAACTAGGCAGTACATAGGTACTTTGCAGCCCCATTAACCTTGAATCGGATGAAAATATATATGGGAGCTATATATAAATCTGACCCGATTTTCTCGGAACTTGACACACATCATTTTAGACTCAGTTCAGTATACTATGCCAAATTTCGTGCAAATCGAAGAATCGAAGGGTCTTTGGTGTACCATTTACATAAAATCGTACGAAAAAATATATGGGAGTATATCTTAATCTGAACTGATTTTTACGAAACTTAACACACATCATTCTACTCTTAATTCAGTACACTGTTCCAAATTTCTTGCAAATCGAAAGATATATATGGACTTTGGTCCACCATTTGTCGGAAATCGGACGAAAATATATATGGGAGCTATATCTAAATCTGAACCGATTTTCACGAAACTTAGAACACATTATTCTAGACTCATTTCACTACACTATGCCAAATTTCGTGCAAATCGAAGAATATATAGGGTCTTTTTAACATATTACATTTACATAAAATCGGACGAAAATATATATATGGGAATATATCTTAATCTGAACCGATTTTTACGAAACTTAACACACATCATTCTACTCTTAATTCAGTACGCTATATAAAATTTCGTGCAAATCGAAAGATATATGTGGACTTTGGTGCACCATTCACATTAAACCGGACGAAAATATATATATGGGAGTATGTCTAAATCTGAACCGATTTTTACGAAACATAACGCACATCATTCTACTGTTAATTCAGTACGCTATACAAAATTTCGTGCAAATCGAAAGATTTATAGGGACTTTGGTGCACCATTTACCTTAAATCGGACGAAAATATATATGGGAGTATATCTAAATCTGAACCGATTTTTACGAAACTTAATACACATCATTCTATTTCTAATGCAGTACGCCATACAAAATTTGTGCAAATCGAAAGATATATAGGGACTTTAGTGCACCATTTACCAAAAATCGGACCAAAATATATATGGGAGCTATATCTAAATCTGAACCGATTTTCACGAAACTTTGCACACATCATTCTACTCTTAATTCAGTACGCTGCGCCAAATTTTGTGCGAATTGAAATATATACAGGGACAATGGTGCACCATTTACCTTAAATCGGACGAAAATATATATGGGAGCTATATCTAAATCTGAACCGATTTTCACGAAACTTTGAACACATACCTAGGCTTAATTCGGTATGATGTGCCAAATTTCGTGCGAATTGAAATATATACAAGGACATTGGTGCACCATTTACCTTAAATCGGACGAAAATATATATGGGAGCTGTATATAAATCTGAACCGATTTTCACGAAACTTAACACACATCATTCTACTCTTAATTCAGTATGCTGTGCCAAATTTCGTGCGTATTGAAATATATACAGGGACATTGGTGCACCATTTACCTTAAATCGGACGAAAATATATATGGGACCTATATCTAAATCTGAACCGATTTTCACGAAACTTTGCACGCATCTTGCTAGGCTTAATTTAGTACGCTGTGCCAAACTTCTTGCAAATCGAAAGAAATATAGGGGCTTTAATGCATCATTTACATCATATGTCTAAATCTGAACCTATTTCCACAAAAACTCAACACACGTCACTCTAGACTCTATTTGGTACGCTGTACAAATTTTAGTCTCAATGGGGATGTCAAAATATCTCTTGACATCTTGAAAAAAAGAACCGTTTATTTATTCAGCAATAACTACATCGTCCCCTTGAAAATAATCCCGCTCCAATATAATGTACTTATGATAGCGCTTTTTCTTTTTTTTTATCTACACCTTAGGCCTTTATGAACTTGGTCTTTAAGGAAATATTTTTACGCCTCAAGTTTTAAGGGACTATTTTTTTGTCACCTTGTACTTTGGGCCATCCAAACTTATAAAATATTCGGTTTCAGGAAAAAATGAATGCTTGCGTTTCCTGTTCGTCAAATTTCCGAGAAGCCCCATTTGAAAAGTGATATTATACTTTTCATTAAGAGATTCTAAATTCGCATGAGGCAAACCCTCGCACGCGTGCTCTCTTTGAGAGTAATTTATGTGAAAAAGAACAAAAAACAAAAAAAAAAGCTCTAAATATTTCATTACATAAATTAATCCACAAAAATTTATACACTACACTGAAACCTTCTATGCGTATACTTGATGCGATATTAACACTTTGAAATTCGGTGTACATCATACGCCACCATTACGACGAAAATGAAAACTGAAGAAAACCATGTAACCAAAAACCTAATGAAATCATTTCATGCTTCTTAGCATAAGTTAACAAGCCATTTTGGGGAAAATTGCCCCGTCAAACACATTTTTTCCGAGAAGTTGAAAAATCTTTATTTCACCATGAAAAACGAAAAGAAAGGTAATATTCGGTTTTCAAAAGAAATTCGTGGCTTTTTTTTGTTTCTTGTGCTAAATCGAAAGAAGAAACGAAACACAAAAATGTTAATGATGCTAATTAGAGTAACAGCTACAACAAAACCAACACCAACAACGGAACATTAACCCTTCAATAACAACACCTTCGTTGCCGGTGGCAAAAAGGAAATTGCCTCGTAAAATTAGCAACGGATTACTGTGTGTATTTAGAGCGTAATAAATTCTTCCAGCTGGGGTAACGCCTTAAATTAATATGTCAAAAAGGCGATGCTTATACCTACAACGGTAGCCGCAGCTAACAACAGTCGTCAAGATGTCAAAACCAAATAACTGCAGCTAAACGAAAACCAACAACAAAAGAAAAGAAATGGACTAATTATGATGGCACAAAGGTGGTGTTTTTCCAGTAACTGTGGTGGCTGCTGGTTGACGGTGTTTTGTGGTCTCGTTAAAGTTATATTTGAACACTTTCTTGTATGTGGTTGGCCGGGGAATAACACCAACGATGCTTAATAACAAAAGTTAAATGTATCTCTCATTAAGTTAATTAATTTATGCGCAGAAAATAATTTGTACAAAGTCGAAAGTAAGTCCAAAGGTTGGTCATTAGGGGTTTCCTCATTTTACTTTTCAGGAATGTTATATAAAGTTTTTAGTGTTTTCGCAGTATTTTTGGTCGGTCAAAAATGCCATGGTATAAGTGCTTGCAGGGGATGATAGATACAAAGCAACGGCTTTTATTGGCTTTAAAATGGCAAAACCCAGGCATATCCCTCTTTCATCTCAATTGTGGACACTGACCTCCCGCGGTGCACCTGGGGTATCTACTTTCATCACCCGTTGAAATAGTGAGCCACAAGTTCACCCATAAGAACTACAAAAAATATGTTGAAACGTCGGGTTAGTTGTCCATCCTCGGAAAACCCATCCTGCTATGAAAAAGCAACGAAAAATAACACCAAACACCCCTAGTGTTGAGACCCCTGAAAACGTATAAAGGACCACGACCTGCGAATTTGCATTTGGATGTGCGCACGTTGGCGCAGTTTTCACTTTGGTGGATGTAGTATAAGCGGATACTATTGCGATTAGGAAATACGATGGAATGGGACAGTCGTAAGTAAATTAGATGATTGGAACTGTATTATAACTGCAATGAAAATAGATATGAATTTGGCTGCGTCGGGAAATTCAGCATCCATGAAGAAAAATCAGACAACGACATGAGGTTGAATGACTTCGCGGCAGCAAAAAACATGACAGTTAGCAGCATCGGCATCAAGTATGTTCATATACAAAAGGCCACATAGCTATCTGCCGAACAAATACCGAGAAATCAAATTGAACATGTTGTGATAGACGGGAGGCATTCATCCTGTTTTTAGACGTTCGATCGATACGGGGATGGAATATCGGTTCAAACAATTACTTTGTTGCAGCCAAGGTTCCCACTTGTCCTAATGTAGCAGCAAAGGTGCGATCTAATGTAACACGGAAACTCGACTGCAAACACAACAGGTAGCAAAAGCCCACTCCGCTCAACTTACCCACCTGCTTCACGAAAGCACTCCCTTTGCCGACAACAATATAGAAGCACAATGGCAAAGAATTGCCCACTCCCTGCAAACTGCAGCAAAGGCAACTTTTGGGTACCAAAAACCACCATCAAGAAACACGTGGTACGATCAGGTATGTCTTAACGCTACTGATGTGAAAATCGCAGCGTATTAGGGCAACACTGCAGACAGCAGCAACGCGTAATGCGAGAGAGAATTATCGGGAGAAAAGAAGTGAGGAGAAATGTATTTTCAGACAAAAAAAGAAAGGACAAGAAAAACGTGAGCGGGAACAAATCGAAATGTACGGGAGTCAGAATGAAGTTCGGAAATTTTACCAACGCGTAAAACACCAAACCGAAGGCTTTGGTGCAGGCACATCCTCATGTAGAGATGAAGAAGGAAACCAGTGACAAAAGCAGACAGAATGTTGAAGATCTGGAATGAACAATTGACAATACTTCTGGTATCAAATAGTAGCGGTGAAGAGGATACCCCAAAACAAATAAAAGATAAATTGTATACCACCTAGCCAAGATGAGGTCAGAATAGCAATCAGTCGGCTGAATAATAATAAAGCAGCAGGTGCCGATGGTTTACAAGCCGAACTATTCAACACTGATGGTAAGATGCTGGTAAGGAGCATGCACCAGCTGATTAGTACAATTTGGCTAGAGGAAAGCATGCCCAATGATAAAGTGTTATCCAGTGTGCTGTGTGAGCGACTGAAGCCAATGGTCAACGACATTATTGGACCATACCAATGCGGCTTCAGACCTGGCAAATCCACCATTGACCAGATTTTCACTCTGTCCCAAATCCTGGAAAAAACCCACGAAAACCACATTGACACATTCCACCTATTCGTCGACTATAAAGCCGCTTTTGGCAGTTCTATCCGTTCAGAGGTGTTTAAAGCCATGTCTGCGTTCGCCATTTCTGCAAAATTAATTCGGCTATGCAGGATAACTTTAAGTGGCACAAGGTCAGCAGTTAAAGTCGGAAAGGAGCTCTCGAAGCCTTTCATACCGAACGAGGATTCAGACAAGGTGACAGTTTGTCGTGTGACCTGTTAACATCCTGCTGGAAAATGTCATCCGAGATGCAAAAGTGAACAGAAATGGCACTCTGTACACCAAACAACACATGTTACTCGCCTACTCCGATGTCATCGATATAATGGATCGAACATTGTGAGCGGTAACATCCACCTTTGAACAAATTGAGAAGGAGTCTGCCAAAGTGGGTCTGGCAGTAAACGACGAGAAGACCAAGCTGATGGTATCCACGCGCAAGACGTCCAGTAGACTCGGGCCAACTGTGGAACTTGTGAACTACAGCTTCGAGGTATTTAAAGATTTTATATACCTTGGTACAGCCATAAATAAAACTAATGACATAAGTTCTGAAATTCGGAGAAGGATAGTTTTGGCCAACAGATGTTACTATGGTCTGATTAAGCAACTTAAAAGCAAGGCCACCTCACGCCAGACAAAGCTCACACTCTACAAGACGCTGATACTACCCGTGCTGTTATACGGATTTGAAGCATGGGTACTTACGCAAGCAGATGAGGCAGCTCTTGGAGTGTTTGAGAGAATAATTGTCTGAAAGATCTATAATGCAGTCGAATGACCTATGAGCTGAACCAGATATTCTCCGACATCGGCATTGTCAGACGTATTGAGCTGCAGCGACTACGTTGGCTAGGTCATGTTGTGAGAATGAATGAAGATGCTCCAGGTCAGAAGGCATATAAAAGCGAACCAGCTGATGGTTCACGCAGAAGGGGAAGGCCACGAATAAGATGGAATGATCAAGTGGAAGACAAAATTGCCGAATATGATATTTCAAACTGGAAAATCTGCGCCTTGAAATCTTTTTTAAGCTCGGCTTATGGAACAAAAGTTCTGTCACAAGCCAGCTAAGTAAGTAAGTAAAACTACGTCTTATACTCATTGGAGAAATATGTTTATATATAAAAGGATATTTTTTTTTTTACATCTACGCTTTATGGTCATTGGGATTTTTTTTTCAAAAATTTACGTCCAATAATATAATTTTTTAAAAACATACGGCTTATATAGTCAAAATATTTTTTTTAAAAATCTATACCTTATAGTCAATGGGAAAATATATTTTAAAATATATATTTTATATATTTTAATTTTTTTTTTCTCAAAAATGTATGCCTTATAGTCAGGGATGGTCCGTGTGACGAATTTTTAGGTTTTGACTGTCAAAAAGGTGTAAACGTCGAAAACGTCATATACCTGTATAAAATGTAATAAATGTAGTAAACGTCATTTATTTCAATATTATTAGCATATAAAGTTATTTTCAAGAATACATATTATTTTTACATATATTTGACTATTCCTCACTAGAACTGATAAAAATTTCTAATTTTTTTTTTTGAGAAGCTAATTTTCAAAATTTATATGGATTTGAGTAAAGGATGCGCAATTTCCACATTGATTAATAAAATAGGTATTTTGTCAAAAACCTAATGGATTTGGGTAGGTTTCCGACGTTTCTGACGTATGTATTATACGTCGGAAATGTATGTCATTTACGTCACTGTTTCTGACAGGTCATCTCTGCTTATAGTCATTGGGAAAATATTTTTTAATCTAAGTCTTTGAAGTCTTTTGGATAAATATTTTTTAAAAATCTACGACTTATATTCATTGGGAAAATATTTTTAAATCTACGCCTTATCGTCCTTGAGATTTTTTTCTTTAAAATCTATCCCTTATACTCATTGGGACTTTTTTTAAATCTAAGGGAAATATTTTTTTAAATCTACGCCTTATAGTCATTGATTTTTTTGTAACGTACGCCTTATAGTCATTGGGAAAATATTTTTATATGTATATACAAATATATTTCTGAAAATTTGTGCCTTATAATTAATGGGAAAATATGTTTAAGCCTACGCCTTATAGTCATTAAAAGAATATTTTTAAAATCTGGGACTTACATTCATTCGAAAATAGTTTTTGAAAAAATTTACGCCTTATAGTCCTTTGAAAAATATTTTGTTAACTAATTCTCCTTAATTGTATATATCGCGATCAAAGTAAATAGTTCATCTCGTATTTCATTGATATCAGATTATGATAAACAAAGCTTTTTTTATAAATTTACCATTTCATCAAGTGTATTTTATGGCGTTTATTTACGGCGTTTCTTCCATACCTCCCAGATCTTTCGCTAAACGTTATAACTGAAAGTGTAACAAGAAATAATGGCGCACATACCTTATGCACGAAGCTTGCAGGGTCTTTTGTCTTACTTACATCTTTAGCTGGCAGTGCTTTTGTTTTGCTTTTCTTCTTTTGCTCTTTAAATAATTCTATTATAAACTTTATAAATTATTAAGTATCTTTATTGTTGTTTATGCACATAAATTTTGTTTGTTCTTAAACAAAAAAAAAAAAAAAAAACGCGATTTAGTTGAAGTCGACTTTCTTCTTTTCAGACGATAAGAGGGAATCTCTTTGCTTTTTTGCATTTGTTGGAAGCGAGCGTGTGCTGGGTGGTGTTCGTATATTTTGTTTCGAATTAAGATGTAAACGGAATTATGCTTTGTTTTCTTGCTTGTTGTTGTTTTTATTTATGACGGCGACGCTCTGCCATTACAATTTAATAAGACATAAAAAGCTTTTCTTGTTGCTTCTCGTGGAGGAGTTTTTGTACACAATGTTACATGTATATGGAGGAAAGTGTGTGGGGAAAATGCATACATATGGGCACAACTTTTGATGTATAACAAACATCGTCTATTGCTCTGAAAAATGGCTTGAAAAAATATTCTTTAAAAAATCCACGCCTTTGGTTGTGATGTGGCTTGAAAAAATATTCTTTAAAAATCACGCCTATGGTTGTGATATTGCTTAAAAAATATATGAGCGAATGGCTATAATCCGCATAAAAGCGAAGTTCTTCTACATCAGTCTAATTTGCGCCCATGCTCCGACCGAAGATAAAGATTAACAGACCAAAGACATATTTTACGAGCGCCTAGAAACAGCATATGACCGTTGGTCTGGTCATGACTTTAAAATTCTGCTAGGAGATTTTAATGCAAAAATCGGTTGGGAAAATATCTTTGGCCCCACCGTCGGAAAATTCAGCCTCCACGAAGAAACATCAGACAACGGCATGAGGTTGATTGACTTCACGGCAGCAAAAAACATGGTAGTTAGCAGCACCAGGTTCAAGCATCTCCATATACACAAAGCCACTTGGATTTCTCCCGATCGAACAACGAGAAATCAAATCGATAATGTTGTGATAGACGGAAGGCATTCATCCAGTGTTCTAGACGTCCGATCCATCCGGGGAGCGAATATCGATTCGGACCATTACCTTGTGACAGCCAAGGTACGCACCCGTCTTAATGTAGCAGCAAAGGTGCGATCTAATGTAATACGGAAACTCGACGTTGAAAACTTGCAAACACAACAGGTAGCCGAGGCCTACTCCGCTCAACTTACCCACCTGTCCCGATTATAGTATAGAAGCACAATGGCAAAGAATTGCCCACTCCCTACAAACTGCAGCAAAAGCAACACTTGGGTACCAAAAACCACCATCAAGAAACCCGTGATACGATCAGGAGTGTCGTAATGCTACTGATATGAAAAACGCTGCGCATAGGGCAACTCTGCAGACAGTAACAATACGTAATGTGATGGAGAATAATCGGAGAAAAGGAGAAACGTATTTTTTGAAAAAAGAAGAAAGAACAAGAAAAACGTGAGCGTGAGCAAATCGAGATGTACAGAAGCCAGAATGAAGTCCGGAAATTTTACCAACGAGTAAAACACCAAACCGAAGGCTTTGGAGCAGGCACATCCACATCTAGAGATGAAGAAGGAAACCTGGTGACATCTATTGGCGAAATCTGG
>NW_026874772.1:0-16663 GCF_032173495.1 Musca vetustissima
ATAATAAATTTTTGTCGGTTTTTCTGGTCGCTCCAGAGGCCGCAATAATGGCCCGAACATAGTAAAATTTTCCATGCAGAAGGGGATCGGGCCAAAGAATAAGCATGCCTGTTTTGATAAAGATCGGTCAATATTTAGCGGGTCAAATGGACCCTGACTTTTGTGTGAAAAATGACAAAATTTGTATTCTATAGCGTATATATTTACCCCTGAAGGACATAGACCGAGAAGTTTATATTATATCCAAGAGGAGTGGTTGACCTTTAAATTAATACCAATTATATTGTTATATGTGCTCGGATGTGGGAGTTACACCTAAATATTTACAGGTATCTCCGTATTCGTATATTAGTTAGTAACCCATTATCACTCTAGAGAGCGGAACTATAGCGCTGATCGCTTTGAAATGTTCCATGAAGTTCCAGTTATGGTCAAGAACAACGCCTATAATTTTCGGTGATGACCAGATAATAATTTTGGAATGAAGTGGACCGAAAACTTAATTTTTTTTTTTTTTTTGTTATTTTCGAGTCGATCTATAGACCACAAATGAAAGCCGAACATCACAACACAACCCACGGTGAAGGGAATCTGGACAATAGCTGTACTGAATACTCATAATATTCGGAAAATATGTCAGTGTAAGAAAGAGGTGCTGTTTACCTCTAATCGGGCAAGAGGGTGCAAATATCATGAAATATTGCCCAGGCTCGGAATAAACATCCGCAGAATATTTGAGTTCCGTGGTAGTTGTGTAGGGTATCGTATGGGCGGCCCCGTCCGACTATACTGCTCCGCTCACTGGTTTTTAAATAAGTCTTTATTTAAATATTATTTTTTTAATAAACTAATGTCCAAAGCCGCCAGCAAAAACGGATGATCCTGCATAAGCTGAACTGCTACTACCGCCAAACCCACCACCATAGCCGAAACCGGGATAAAATCTACCACCATAACGGGCATTACGTACTGATCCTGCATCAGCATCAACGGCTAGATTGCCATCGACGCCTTATAAAGTTTCCGCCACTTGCACATGTTTATGCTGTTGGCCGAAGGTTGAGCAAACAATTGCCAATAATACCAAAAGAGCAATGGATGTGTTCATTTTGTATTCTTGGATTATTATTAATTTTTTTAAGAAGATAATTCTAAAAGCTTTATCTCAATGCAACCGCATTTTTGAATTAGCCGGCGATTGTGCACATAAGACCATAAAAATAAGAACCTGATTTGAGGAACACCATTGCGAAGAAATTTTGTTTTTGTTTTCATTTCGATTTTAATGTTAAATTCATGTTTGCAATCGAACAAACAATTAGCTCTTCAAAAAAAACCCACCATCGGGACTTTTTTTAAATAATGTATATAATATGTATTTATTTTATGTTGAACAGTTTCAAAGTGTATACATTTTCCATAAAACAAAGCAGAAACTGATTCTCAAATAGCTGGACAGTGGGTTTCAAAAATGCTGAACACAAAAAATATGAAAAACTGTTATTCTGAAAGCATAAGTCAAGGTGTTTTGGTGTTTTTTTTTTTTTTTTTTTTTTTTTTTTTTGCTGTAAACAATTTGTTTATATTTTTGTGTTTACAAAATTCGATGTAGATTAATAAGATGTAGTCTTATTGAAGATTTTAATACATTTCTGCAAGGCGTTTAACTCTTTGAGCCCCGAATTTTTTTTCCATAATCATAGAACAATTTTCTGTTCACAGATTTAATGTAACTATCCTAGATAGTATATGGACAAAATTTGACATCGCTACATCCTTCCGTTCGGGAGATACAATACATTCTTTCTGAAAATTAAAATCCGAATGTCAAGAAAACCAAATGCAAAATCGACGAAAAAATCATTTTAAATTACTATCTATATTCTGTTTTACAAGAATCAAAAATAATTCTTATGACAGATTTCGAAGCGATTTGAATAATTTGGACTGTATACACAAATTAGTACTGTACACGTCCTCTTCTCTATATTAAAAAGCTCATAACTTTATTTGAATTTGATTTTTTTAGATTTTTCTTGTGATATGTGTCGTTCATAATCAGGTCTTGACATAGCATGCATATCTACTAGCTATAAAATAAATATAAGCTCTAAAACATGTTTTGCCTGTGGGCAACATTTGGTCATACAGGGTTAATATGGGAGCTATATCTAAATCTGAACCGATTTAAAAAAAAAATCGCAAACATCAGTCTGGACCTAATACATGGACGGACGGACAAACGGGCATGCGTAGATCGACTCAGAAAGTGATTCTATGCTAATTCTCAAAAGGAACCATGGGTCTATCTCGATTCCGTTTGCCTGTTACAAACATATGCACAAAGACATAATACCCTGTACCACAGTGTGGTAATTTTATTAGGTCGCTGTTTTTGACGTTAGATGTCTAAATGTTTGTGTGAACATGTAGTTAAATTAGATATTTAAAATTTTTCTGTAGTTACGTCCGTTTGCGTTTATGATGACGATATGTAACATAAGACCCACAGAAACATTTTTACATTTTAGAATTCATCATCATTCTTTTTTTACAGTAACTTTACTTTCCGATTAAATGTTCTTTCCGATATTTAAAACCGCCTAAAATTTGCACTTCTTCGTACACTAATATATAAAACAACTCAACCAATTTCAATTTTAAAAATTATTTTATTACTTTTGTTACAATTACAAGATTTTAACCAAAGTAACCGCCGCCCAAACCACCGCCAAAACCACTTGAACTTGCATAGGCGCTAGAGGAGCTACCGCCGAATCCACCGCCCAATCCACCACCACCGAATCGTGGATAAAAACCACCGCCATAACCACCTGGATAGAAACCACCGCCATAGCCACCGGGATAGAATCCGTAACGTACTTTGCGGGCAGAACCTGCATCAGCATCTACAGCTAGATTGCCATCGGCACCCTCCAAAGTTTCGGCCACTTCAGCGTATTGATGTGTTGGTTGGCCAAAGGTACAGCAAACAATTGCTGCCAACACGAACAAGGCAATGAAGAATTTCATTTTAATTTCTTGCAAAAATGTTCCCCGTGAAGATGATATTTCAAAATGCGTTACCGAATTGCAACTACTGCAGCCATAGATTACTAGCTGGTTTTTATACTCATCGTTTGCAATTAATGCCTCTAATATTTTGTGAACGAATAAATGGAACCTGAATTGAAAAAAATACCCTTGCGGATGGTTGCAGTCTATCTGTGGTTATATGCTAATAAGAAATAACTAATGACTGATATAACCAGATTCTGGACTAAAACAATTGCATAGCAGTTCTAAAAGATAAATCTGCTAACTGAACCGATTACCCTATGGTACAAATTGACAAAAATTGTCGCAACTTTTATAGAAACCTAGTACATCTTGTGTGCCTTAAAAAGCTGAGTAAAACTGCATTTTTAGAATTTTCAATACACCCTGAAAATCTGAAGTTATGGCCAAAAACCGTCCTTTTTATACCCTTCACCACACTGTGGTAAAGGGTATTATGTCTTTGTGCAAAAGGAAACGAGATAGACCCATATGCATAGAATCACTTTCTGAGTCGATTTATGCATGTCCGTCCGTCCGTGCGTCCGTCTGTTGGTTTTAAATTGTAAACAAAGTACAGGTCGCATTTATAATCCGATTTGGATGAAATTTGGCACAGGACCAAAGGACGAGCCCTATATATTTTCGACCGATTTAATGTAAATGGTGCACCACAGTCCCTATATATTTTTGGATTTGCACGAAATTTGGTATAACGTACTGAATTAAGCCTAGACTGATGTCTGCCAAGTTTTATGAAAATCGGTCCAGTTTTAGATATAGCTCCAATATATAGTTTCGTCCGATTTCATGTAAATGGTGCACCAAAGTCCCTATATATCTTTCGATATTTGGCATAACGTACCTAATTGAGCCTAGAGTGATGTCTGCCAAGTTTCGTAAAAATCGCTCCAGATTTAGATGTAGCTCCCATATATAGTTTCGTCCGATTTCACGTAAATGGTGCACCAAAGCCCCAATATATATCTTGCGATTTGCACGAAATTTGGCATAGCGTACTGTGGTACCCTGTGTATTATGTCTTTGTGCATATGTTTTTAACAGGCAGAAGGAAAAGAGATGGACACATTGTTCCTTTTGAGAATATGCGTAGAAAGTGTCCAAGTCGATTTATGCATGTCCGTCCGTTGATGTTAAATTGTAACCAAAGTACAGGTCGCATTTATGATCCGAATTGGATGAAATTTGGCACAGCTCGCCTATTTGCCCCAAGGAGGAGCCCTATTGAAATTGGGAAAAACGGTTCAGATTTAGATATAGCTCCCATATATATATTTGTCCGATTTAAGGTAAATGGTGTACCAAAGTCCATATATATTTTTCGATTTGCACGAAATTTGGCACAACGTAATGAATGAGGTCTAGAATGATGTGTGTTAAGTTTCCTGAAAATTGGTCCAGATTTAGATATAGCTCCCATATATATTTTCGTCCGATTTAATGTAAATGATGCACCAAACTCCACATAAATCTTTAGATTTGCACAAAATTTGGCATAGCGCACTGAATTGATGCTGGAATGATATGGGCTGAGATTCGTGAAAATCGGTTCAGATTTAGATACAGCTCCCATATATATTTTCGTCCGATTTAATGTAAATGGTGCACCAAAGTCCACATAAATCTTTCGATTTGCACGTAATTTGGCATAGCGTACTGAATTGATACTGGAATGATGTGTGCTGAGTTTCGTGAAAATCGGTTCAGATCTATATATATATATATTCGTCCGAAGTACAGACATAGCCCAACGGATGACCTATTGATATTTGTTTGAAGTCGATTTACATACTTTTATCCCATTGTAACAAAAACAAATGAAAATCATGTTTATGGATAGATCTAGGTCTTTTTTACATTTAGATAAATATTTCATCCAATTTCATGATAATAGTCCTGTGTAATATACCCATAGTGTTGAAGGTAATCATATTGTCGGCCCTGTCCGACTTTACTACTTTCCTTACTGGTTTTTTTTTAAATAATACGCAATATTTCCCCTTAAAAAATTTGATTTGCATATTTTTGCATTTTACCAGGAAGAGGATAGATAGTAAAAACTGATGAAACGGCAGATGAACGAAATTCAAATTTTCAACTTTTTTTTAAATCCTCCAACTTTGAGGCAATTTTTGTTTGTTCAAGGACTTATTCTTGTAACTCATTCAAATAACAGCAAATTTAATTTCGCGTCGAATGAATTCTTATTGATCCAAATTATTTTAAAACTGTGCAAGCGGGCGCCAATTTAAGATTTTTACTGAAAGGAAAGATTTTGAATACTAAACTTTTTTTCGTCTTGCGAAAAATTAATTTTTTTCATATGCCGCAAATTCTTAAAATAATCCCAACTTTGGTATTGTTCATCCAATTTTATCTAGCAAAATATCAATCGGCGTAAAAATGAATTTACTAGCACCTTGAAATGTTGGCAAAATGGTCATAATATGAAATTTCGGATTTTTGGTAGGAAAACTCGTATTCGTCTTCAAAAAAATCCATATGAATGCAATTCTGCTGCAACTCTGCTGAATTCTCAGGTGATGGAGCTTTCATACCTCCATCACCTGGGAATTCAGCAGAGTACGAAATTAAAAAAGAATATTATTAGCGAATTATCTTCCAAAAAATATTATGACGGATACTTGCATTCTACAATCATTTATATTCCCATTGCCTTGAATATAATTATGGAGGGTATTTAGATTTTCCGTTTGTAATCGAAATAAAGTATATACATATATATATTCTTCATCAGATTAAAATTCTATGACGATTTAAGCATGTCCGCCTGTTGTAATCTCTCTAGCGTCTAAACGATTGAGCTAGGTGGGATATATCGGTCCACGGTTAGGCATATAAGGCTACCACACAATTTTCGATATTTTGGGGTTCTTGAGCGCGCTTTTCAACCGAATACGCTGAAATTTGCTACATTGGGTTCTTATTGGGTATCAAATATCTCTGGTAGCCCCCACACATGGTTCCTTTTGGGAATATGCATAGAATCAGTTTCTGAGTCGACCACCATACTGTCAATATTGGTCCGATTGAGATAAAATGTTGCATAGAGTACTGAAATAAGCCCAGATTGATATATGAGTTATATATATAGTTTGGTCCGATTTTAGGTAATTGGTGCACTAAACTGAAAATATTTGCCCAATTGGTACACCATTTCGCACAGTTTGACATCCGTAAAGTTTTGTTGAAATCGGTTCAGATTTAGATATAGCTTCCATATATAGAATTGTCCGATTTTATGTAAGTGGTGCACCAAACTCCCAAAAAATTATAAATTTTGCCCAGCATACTGAATTCAGTCCAGTTTGACATCTGTGAAGATTTGTTGAAATCGGTCCAGATTTAAATATAGCTGCCATATATAGTTTCGTCCGATTTTATGTAAATGGAGCACCATACTGTCAATATTGGTCCGATTGACACAAAATTTTGCACAAAGTACTGAATTAGGTCCAGATTGATGTATGCCAAGTATACAGAATTAAGTCCAATTTGTTGTGTGTGAAGTTTTGTTGAAATCGGTTCATTTACATATATCTCCCATATAAAATTTTCCTGATTTCATACAAATGTTACACAAAAAATTGGAGTCTGCCCGATTAACATGCAATTTGTTTATAGATATCAGAATGGTATCTGTATGGTTTCTTATTGGTTCAAATATCTATGTAGATCACATTTGTTTTCCATCCGATTCTATGCCAATGGTCATCCAAAGATTCTATCAACAGGATATTGTACATATTATCATCTCTTGTATGTACCCAAAGTGGTGAAGGGTATCATATATTCGGCCCCGTTCGACTTTTGAACTTTCCTTACTGGTTTGTAATAAAATATTTAGCCATAGTATGGAGGATAGTCGTTACTCGAAATAGTCAGTTTTTATCCTACAGCATTTAGGCATCTACCTAGTATAATGATACCTCCTGAAGGAAAGAATTGAGATACGAAACTAAAATATTGGGTTTGAAAGTGACATATATCGGTCATATATCCTACACTATGTAATCGTATAACTTTGTAATCTAAATTACAATAATTTGAGGATTTTATACTCTATCATACTTTATCAGTATCAGTCCACGTTTTGGGGTTTTTAGATTTTAGGAAAAATCCCCATTAAAAATTGCTGAAATTGGTATTTGGTGTACATTAGGGTTTACATAAATCGCCATTATTGTAATATCGCCATATAGAGAATATTCTGGACTTTGACGAAGTTCTAAAAAAATATTTTCTTTTATAGAAACTGAAGGAATATATCTTACTTTCAACGGTAAGACAAATATTGTCGTATGAATGTAGATTTAACAGCAAAATAGCGCAATCAGCTGTCGCGTATATCCCTTTCAAATATATTTTCCATGAATTCAACAATTGTTACTAAAATTATATTGATGAAAATTTTTTTAAAGCAAAACATCGTTTTCCGGGTCAGCATGTCATAAATAAAATATTTCTTAACAAATATAAATATCGCTTTACATTTTGAATATAACTTTTCTATAACTATTTTGTTTGTTAATATCGATCAGGGTTTGGAAATTCCCGAATTTTTTCACGCACAGGAAATCGCGAACTAAACATTTTCATTCCCGGGAATTCCCGGACATTTTTTAAGTACAGTCGACTCCGCTTTACTGTAAGTCGCTTAACTGAAAATATCGGATAACTGAAATAGCTTTTGGAGTCTAATATTCCAATGTCCTTTCAAATAACTCCGTATTGCTGAAAATTGTGAGAATGAAAGATAATGACAGAATATTTTGCAGAACGTTAAATTCATGCTGCCAAACTGTTTAACATATTTGGAAAATTCGCAAAAAATCTGTTCCGCATTTTTATATTTTATATACAAGTAATAAAGATGTACAACGATATGTTATAAAATATACCATTCATAGGGGAAATGTTAAAACAAGGTCCCATATAATAATCAAATTTTTGAGGAGGTCGTCCACTATTTACTACTCTCAGTTATTATTTAAAGCCTTCAAGATGATAATCAAATTTGAAATAGGAACACAACCCCATATTACAGGCAAGACTTAAAACGGATAGTATGAAACCTTTTCAAAGAAATGGACCGATATTTTCCGTTTTCAAAATCAATCAATCTATCATAAATATTATATTATAGACCACATAATATATAAGATTCGTTACAAGCCGGGCATTTTAATAACACGCATAAAAAAGACAGTTCATAATAAAAATAACTTTAGCTGTGAACATGTCAACCAGTTTCACTTTCGATCGTCTATTTTCATAAAATTCGAAACCTACGTATTCGATGTAAAATATGAATTATTGAAATTTCTTAAACTGAAAACATTGTTCGCTTATGAGAAGTTCGGATAACTGAAATTATTTTCAGATTTTTGTCCCTTTCAGATTTTTTCCGTATTTTATTGCAACGCATTGTATTTAAAACTATTTGTATATATTATTATTTGAAAAAATATTCAACTACCAATGCTGTTTCTTATTTGATTTCCAACAATTGAAAATATTTCCTCAATATAGGCATCAAAAAATCGGGAAACGTCCCGGGTGTTTCCCGCTCCCAAGCCATAGTATAGGTATATCCTTCTTTTTTATGGGAATTTCACTTCCCGATAAAATGTTCTTTGCAATATTTAAAACGCGTAAAATGTTCACTTCTTCACACACCAATAAACAAGGCAACACAACCAATTTTAAGTTTAAAACTAATTTTATTATTTTTGTTACAATTACAAGATTTTAACCAAAGAAACCACTGCCCAAACCACCGCCAAAACTATTTGAACTTGCATAGGCGCTAGAGGAGCTACCGCCGAATCCACCGCCAAATCCACCACCACCAAATCGTGGATAAAAACCACCGCCATAGCCACCTGGATAGAAACCACCGCCAAAGCCTCCAGGATAGAATCCGTAACGTACTTTGCGAGCGGAACCTGCATCAGCATCTACAGCTAGATTGCCATCGGCACCCTCCAAAGTTTCAGCGACTTCAGCCTGTTGATATGTTGGTTGGCCAAAGGTGCAGCAAACAATTGCTGCCAAGACGAACAAGGCAATGAAGAATTTCATTTTAATTTCTTGCAAAAATGTTCTCCGTGATGATGATATTTCAAAATGCGTTACCGAATTGCAACTACTGCAGCCATAGATTACTAGCTTGTTTTTATACTCTTCATTAGGAATTATTCCGGTTATTATTTTTTTAAAGTATAAATGGAACCTGATTTGAAAAAAAATACCATTGCGGATGGTTGCAGTCTGTCTATACCTATATCTAGATATTGGTTATATGCTAATATGGAAATTACTAATGACTAATGGAAGTAGAATCTAGATTAAAACGTACTTGCATAGTAGTTTTAAAAGAAAGATGACAATGTTTTTGAGAGAATTCATTTGAAGTTTTATCTATTTTGACCCAATTTATGAAATCTGGATTTTGTTATAATTCTGCTGTTTGAACTGAAATCAAAACGGTTTATCAGAATAGAATGTATGATTTTTGTCTGCACATTTTTCAGTAGGTTTGCTTTCCGGATTTTGGAGGGCGAATAATGTATTTGTATAATATGTTCAATATGCAGTCGAACGCGTATATAACGAACACCGGTTATAAATAACTATGTGAATAGCAAACTGTTTTTACCGGTCCCAATATTTGTTGCCTATTTTTAATACAAATCACATTATTATAGTGATCTAGCTTTTGAGACCCACACAGTGAATCTTGGCTTCGATTTCAACGTTTATAACGAACTAAGAAAATTGTTATTTTAATTAATTGTCCTGACATAGCTCTTAAGTTGATTCAGTTTTCGTTCCTTCCATCAAACATCATAAATGCTCTACAACCATGTGATCCAGGAATCATTAACATTTTTAAGATGAAATAAACGTAAAAAATATTTTCCCTCATTATTTTGTACATACATATATGGGTTTGACAAAATATTCTTTCTAACTCTATAATGGACTAAATTGTTCGGTCCCATTGAAATGTAATAACCCTGTTCGACTGTGTGTAGACTTCAGGTATTTTTATATCCCTCGTTGCACTTTCCAACCAAAATGGCCATAATATGGAATTTTGGATTTTTAGTATTTAAACGCGTCTTCACAGAAAAATTTCGTCTTCAAATCTATATATCAATCAATGATGGTTCGTCAGAAACGGTAACATAATTAACATACATTTCCGACGTATAATATAATAATATAAAACGTCGGAAACCCAGCCAAATCAATTTGGAAATTGCGTATTCTTTACTCAAATTCATATCAAATTTCAAAATTTACTTCTCCAGAAAGTTTAGAAAATAAATTTATATGGTAATATTATTCAAATAAATCACGATTACTACATATATTACAAATTTATACAGGTATATGACGTTTTCGGTTTTACACCTTTTTGACAATCGAAAACCTAAGCATTATAAGGGCTTAAAAACGCAAAATAAACCCGAGCCCCGGGACACTTTTGATGATTCGTATTACTCAGCCGTCGTGTGAGCACATTCATTAATTTTGATTCAATAAATTTTGAATCCATAATTTTGAAGTTATATTAATAGTAATAAATAAATTAGTTTTAGAAATACATTTACCTCAGGTTGTACATAAAATGTCGACTGGGCCGACTATATTATACATTTCAGTACGTTGTGTCAATCGGCCTAGCTACCAGTCTTTAGTGCATATATACATTCAGACGAATGTATTTATAAGAACAATATGTAAATCTGAACCGATTTCAAGAAAGCTTGACACACGTAAGTTTATAGTAATTTCAGTACATTTTACAAAATTATGTGCCAATCGTCAAACTTTGGTTCTTTAGTGCACACTTTAAATTAAATCGGACAAAAATATATATGAAAGCTATATCTAAATCTGCACCGATTTTCAAGAAATTTAGCACACATCATTCCAGACTCAATTCAGTACGCTATGTAAAATTTTGTGCACATCGAAACATATATACGGACTTTGGTGCACCATTTACATAAATTCGGACGAGCTATATCCAAATCTGAACTGATATTTACGAAACTTAGCACACATCATACTCGACTTATGTCAGTACGCTCTACCGAAATTCGTACAAATCGAAAGATATATAGGAACTTTGGTGCAGCATTTAACTAAAATCGGACGAAACTATACATGGGAGCTATATCTAAACCTGAACCGATTTTCTCCAATTTCAATAGAGTTCGTCCTTTAAATAAATAAGTCACAAGTCACAAAACATCGTATTGAATCGATGAAAATATAAAAAATAAAAAGCATAAATTGATATGACAGGCCTCTATGTATTTTAAAATATCTGTAATAAAAATAATATATTGTATACATTTATTGTTTTTTTACTTCCACATTTTATTTATTATTTTACTGATATCGATTATGAATCTCTAAATAATCTAAATCAATTGTTTGGGTTTTGTTATCACGTCATAAACATAATTTTAGTTCTGAGGTTGACATTCAAAATATCTAAAATTAAAGGGACTCCTAGGAGAAAACTCACGTTATGATAGGACCTAACCAACATTTTTAGTATAAAACTGATTTTGTTGATGAAGATTTGAAAATATGAAGTATTTTGAAAATATTTCAAACAAATGACAAATATTCATCTATATATAGAGCAAATTTGACAGAAGTGGAAATTGTGGTAGAAATATTCAAATTTTTGTAATATCGTCATATAGGAAATTTTTTGGACCTTGACGAATTTTAAAAAAAATCGTTTATAGAAACAGAAGGAACATTTCTTAGATTGAACGCGAAAACAAACATTGTCGTATGAAAGTAGATTTTTAAACAAAATAGCGCGATCATTTTCAAATATATTTTCCATGAATTCATCAATTGCTTCTAAAATTATATTGATACACATGTTTTAAGGCAAAAACAAAGTATTCCGAGTCAGCAAGACATAAATAAAATCTTTCCTAAAAATATACATTTTATATATAACTTTTCTATAAATATATGTAATTCTTGACACACAAGCATTCTCATTTGTTACTATACACATATCCTTCTTTTTTACAGGAACTTTATTTGCCGACTAAATGTCCTTTGCAATATTAAAAGCGCGTAAAATGTTCACTTCTTCTCACACCAATAAACAAGGCAACACAACCAATTTTAATTTTAAAACTAATTTTATTATTTTTGTTACAATTTCAAGATTTTAACCAAAGAAACCACCGCCCAAACCACCGCCGAAACTACTTGAACGTGCATAGGCTACAGAAGAGCTACCGCCGAAACCACCGCCGAATCCACCCAATCCACCGAATCGTGGATAGAAACCACCGCCAAAGCCTCCAGGATAGAATCCGTAACGTACTTTGCGAGCGGAACCTGCATCAGCATCTACAGCTAGATTGCCATCGGCACCCTCCAAAGTTTCAGCCACTTCAGCCTGTTGATATGTTGGTTGGCCAAAGGTGCAGCAAACAATTGCTGCCAACACGAACAAGGCAATGAAGAATTTCATTTTAATTTCTTGCAAAAATGTTCTCCGTGAAGATGATATTTCAAAATGCGTTACCGAATTGCAACTACTGCAGCCATAGATTACCAGCTTGTTTTTATACTCATCGTTTGGAATTAGTCCGGCTATTATTTTTTTGAAAGAATAAATGGAACCTGATTTAGAAAAAATATCCCATTGCGGAATATTTTGGTATTATTTTTATTTATTTTAATTCATATATTAAATTTCATTGATAGTTGCAGTAAAAAAAACAATTCGGGCTATAATTTGCATTGATTTAATTTTAATATATCTATATATTGGCTGTATGCTAATAAAGAAATAACTAATGACTAATAGAACCAGATTCTAGACTAAAAACAATTACATAGCAAATTTTAAGAGAAAGATGACAATGTTTTTGAGAGTTTTCAGTTCAAGTTGTTTCTATTCTGACCCAATTTATGCAATCTGGACTTTTACTATAATACTGTTTAAATTCATTTGTCAATATGATGATAAGTGTTGGTGTTGGACTCCATAATAATAAAACACATTAAAAGTGTTGTTAAAATTTTAAAAATTTGTATGAATTAGGTAGTGCAAGCTATGTCTAAATCTAGTCTCAAGTCAGTACGCTACACTAAACCTGTTCCGATTTGGTGCCCCATATATAAGAAATCGAACAAAAATACGGAGTGGATTTATATTTTCAATAAAATCAGAAGTGATTGAACATAAAATCAGACAACTTCTTAAACACATATATTTGAACAGGATAACACTGAAGATAAAAATTCTCACAGAAGTTAATTTGCAACATTCACCAAAAAATATGGGATGTAATCAAAGAAAAAGGGTTAAATATTGTCAAAAAGACACAATTTTTACATTTCCATTTTCCTTCCGAAGTTTCAGTAAATTTGCATTATATATAAATAAATCTGAACCGATTTTCACCAAACTTAACACACATCATTCCAAACATAATTCAGTACAATGTGCCAAATTTCATCCAAATCGAAATATATACAGGCACTTTAGTACAACATTTACATAAAATCGGACGAAATTATATATGGGGGCTATATCGAAATCTGATTTCACGAAACTTAACACACATCATTCTAGACATAATTTAGTTGGCTATGCCAAATCCTTTCCTTTCGCATGATACAAACATATGCACAAAGACATAATACCCTGTATCTCAGTGTGAAGGGTATAACAAGGGGGTTATATGTGGACTACCCCTAAAAGAGGGCGAATATTAACAATTACTGCGAATTCGGTTGAAAAACTGCTTGACGACTGTATGCAACATTTTGGCGATCTAGCTCAATTCGTTTAGAGGCTAGAGTGATTACAACAGACAGACATGGGCAAATCGCTGATTAAGAATATATATACTTTATAGGGTCGGAAATGATTATTTCGATGAGCTACAAACGGAAAAAACAAAATTAATATACCGTCCATACTATGGTGGAGGGTATAAAAACAATTTAATTACTTATATACCAATAGATGATTCGAATTTATTCTATACACCGTAAAGTCCACGGTTCGATTAGTAACCGATATGTAACCGATCAAAAAGGTTGTCTTAAAGCTCTTCACGCTTTCAAGTTGGACGCACAGTTCCACGACGAAAGTACCCTATAATTTTTAGGCAGGGTTTTTGGAAATTCGTACTAAAAGGTACTAAAAACTGCATTACGCGGCAGAGGTTAGATGTAGAACTCTGAAATTTTGTATGTAGTTTTGCCTGCGATAAGCGAAGTGGTATGTGTGAACAAATTTTGTAATTTAGTACTAAGAGGTACTAAAAAGTACTAAATATTATATTTGAATGGAATCGGTGAAGAAACATATCTAAAACTTTGTATGTAGCTTACGCTATTAAAACAAGAACGACGTGCAAAAATATTTGTCGGAAATTAGTACTAAAATGGTACTAAAAGGAACTAAGACTTTATTACGCCGGAACGGTTGGAAGTAGAACTCTGAAATTTGGTATACAGCTTTGTCAATTATAAAGCAAAGGGCATGTGTGAAAAAAAAATTGGAATTTAGTACAAAGAGGTACTAAAAAGTACTAAATATTATATTTAAATAGAACCAGTAGAGATACTTATCTGAAAATTGATATGTAGCTTAAGCTATTACAAATAGAATGTTGTGCGAAAATATTTTTTGGAAATTAGTACTAAATGATTCTAAAAAGTACTAAAACTATATTACACTGGAACGTTTCGATGTAGAACTCTGAAATTTGGTATGCAGCTTTGTCAGTGATAGGCAATAGGGGAATGTATGAACAAATTTTGGAAATTAGTACTTGTACGCTCACAAAATAGTGTATTGATGAAGTTTCTTATTAAATGGGTTCTAAAAGGCCTTGAAACTACTAAAAATTTTACAGGGGTATTGAGCGATTATAAGCGGTAGAGTTTGGAATTCGTGTATGTGGCTTCTAAAATAAAAGTATAATTACTCCGAGCGCCATCAACAAGTTAATAGGATAGAAATTGGCATTGCCTAATATAAAAGAGTCTATATATAATTGCGTTATAAGTGACTGACTGATCTTTAACGCCCAAACGAATCTTAATATTTTGCATGTAGGTTAGTGTTAGTGCATAGGCGCGTGATAAGGCTGGGTATTCGTACTAAATGGTACAAAAAATACCAATGTAGTACTGATTATTGGATACGGTAGAACGGATAAAGATAGGAAGCTGTTATTATATACTTATCTGGAACTAAGACGAAAAACATTTATAGATAAATATTTTCCAGATATAATTTCTAAGAGTTGTTGCGGGGTTGCTTAAACGCAGTCTTTTGTCAAAAGCAAAAAAAAAAAAAAAATTTGCGTGGAGGGGCCTTAGGAAGTGGCTTTTTTCGCCTACGAGGTAGCCACTAACCACGAGTTTCCACCAGCTCCCATTATGCGGTAGAGTTGGGGGAGCTGGAGGTAGCTACAATGGACACTCTCGGGATGACAAGCCACTGTAATGCCTCTTTTGGCCTGCCGTGTCCATTATGTTTGTTCTAAGGGGTTAGTATATATTTGCCAGGGTGGTTGTAATTTAGCACAATATTTGGTGTGTGCTCTTTTTCGTTGGGATGACCCTTTATTGGGATTCATCCATAAAGGCAGGGCAGCCTCCTGTGCGTCCGGGTTTTGACGCGACTGTCCCCGAACCCAATTACTCCATGATCACAGTCAAGGAAAAATACATGTTTTTCTCGGCCAAGTAATAACAAAAAGTCAGCCAACTTGTCCACGGATGACGTTATTCCTTATGGCCGAGAATAATCCAATGTTTTTTCCAAGACTGCGGGGGAAACCTGAAAAGAAAAATAGATTAATAAAATGTTTTATAAAAAATTACAAAAAAATGTGCTATTATATCTAGAAAACTTTATTGATGTGAAGCAAATGGTGAACCGCGTTGCCAACCACTTTTTTAGTAGTGGAACCTAATTCATTCATGAATAAAACACGTCTTGTAAGTACAAGCAAGTAAGGTAGATGGCATGTTCACAAAATCAGAAAATGTCGGATTTATTTAAAATTTTGAAATGTCGGACATTAAACAGGGACAATTGAATGGATGTATGCCAAATGATAACATATGTAAAGAAATAAGAGAGATGATAGGAGTAATGATACCAAATTGTCTGATCGACTAGAGGAAAAGAGTTAGCGGTAGTATAAGATGTAATAAGAAGATTTGAGAAAATGTGGGGTCTGGAAATATTCCAAGAATAAACCGAACATATAAATAGCCCATAGAATGGCAGAGAAGTCAGTATTGTATAAGTTGGTGCTGAGTGCTAATTAGTTGAGTCAACGATAATAAGGTGTATACGTGTATTTTACGTGTATAACAATTGATAATTTATAAGTGTACAGAAAAAAGTGCACATAATTCAAAAGGGCAAAGGTAAAAGTGATTAAGAAACCCAGTTATTAATGAGGAAAGAATATATTGTAACAAGCTAAATCTCTGTTTTGGTTAGGATAAAATCAGTAATGATGCGAAG